>NC_142105.1:2147500-2350000 GCF_056152115.1 Neolamprologus brichardi | reverse complement strand
ACTTTTAGATATCCTAGCAACCACAAGCAAACCACAAGTAGTCTTTTGTTATTGTTCAATATTTCATTACAACACTTCAAGTTCTAGTGTAGTAGCAGGTGCGGGAGCTTGTAAGGAGCCCTTGTTCCTCGTTGATGTAAAACAGTCACAATCACACCGTCACATTTCAGAAGCTGGTCTGCCTAAAACCAAAGCATAAACATGTTTGTGTGTGCTGAGTTGTAGCAGCCTTGCAGCTAAAAGGTGATTTTAAAAAAACAAACAATAGCATAAAGCTGCTATGTAGCTACGTGCTAAGTGTCACATCTAAGATGTACGAGTTTCATGCTGTAGGGTTGTTGCTACATTACACAACTGTTGTGTTGATGTGAAGCAGAAGAAGCATCTGTCTCCATATATTCCAGTATCAACTAGGACTTGCATGAACAATGGTTCCATAATGTACGGTACTGGTGATGTCACGATCCAGGGCTCAATTCTGACAAGCCCCTCCCCCTGTGGAACTCTGGGGGAGGGGCCAGCTTCCCTGGTTTAGGTGAAGGATACTTTGAACTGGACTTAGTCTGACCCTTCAACCAGGATTAATGGGCTTTTTGCAATTCCCTCTTAGATATAAGAAGATCTCAGTCATTCTGGAGGTGGTCAGGGAAGAGCACCAGTTCTTCCACATTAAAAGTTGCCAGCTGTGTCCCCAAGGCAAGGTTTGTCCCGCTTGTCCCTGGAGGGAGACCCAGAATATGCTAGGGAGATGTATCTGTTGGAGTGTTAGCAAACGGTTCTTTGACCACAGAGAATCTGTGAGAAATACAAAGAAAATAAAAAATACAGAGTGGTTGAAGGCTGCTAAAAATCAAAGCAGTGCTGACAAATTAAGAACTTCTTTACAATTACCTAAATTTTTGAGACTCTTGGTGATTCTTACTGGTGAACAAGCTCAGCATCATAAACAGATGTGTTTAATTTCCCTTTGAGTCGTGTACATGTACATGGCCATGACTCTGCAGTGATAGACGTGAGGCTTGTGTTTTACTATGTGCATGCAGTGGTGGTGCTGGGGTCATAAACAGCAGAGTGGATACATTGTGTTGTGGAGATAAAAGATTCCAGTGGACAGATCAATAGGCCATATCAGCCTGCTGTTAAATTACTGATAACACTATTTGCTTTATTTGCTTTTTCTTTTCTGTTGCTGCGCACATGCCACATTTCTCTGCCTGGAGGTCCTGTGTTATACTGGACAGATGTGCATGTGTGTGTGTGTGTGTGTGTGTGTGTGTGTGTGTGTGTGTGTGTGTGTGTGTACACACATATTTTTTCATAACCTCCTCACAATGACAATAGTATGACAAATAGTGTTTTTCGTGGTCTAAACTTTACATAACTATTATTTTTACTGTGATTGAGTTATTAATTGAATCTTCTGAAACTGTAGTTTTGTAGTTTTAATTATACATGATACTGTATAAAAGATTAATTAGATGGAAGTGCAGAGGTCAGAGGATTTAGAACTTGTCTTTAAATTCTCTGGTTTAACAAAATTTTGAATACAGTCGAATACAATTGAAATAAAATTCAAAGTCACAAAAATGAAGAAAATGTGATTTTTATTCAACTTTCAACCTGACCAAATATTACAAGTTTACTGCACTGACCAAATATTACAAGTTGACACACAAAAGCTAAAATATCAGTAGTTTGTCCTGCCCAAAATTGGACTTGGACTTTCCAGATGATACTATGAGTATAACTTCATTAAATAAGTGTGTATTTTTTAACTTCAAAAAATTGAGGGGGGGGGGGGGGGGGGGGGGGGTTATGTATTAGTCCCAAATGACAGACTTATTATGGACTTATTTCGATAGGAAACCATTGAAAATTTCAGGCTTTTATCTTTAATAGTGTTTGAAATATTCGATTTCAGTGTGCAAATAAAATGCTGGAAGAAAATCAACAAACCTTTTATATAGGAAGATAGAATTTCACAGCACTCATAAATAGATATTTGTTCAAACTTTGGACAATAACATATTGATGCAAATTAGATATAGACGAGCAAAAGAAAAATTGATGGATGAGCCTACAGTCACTGATGCAAACTGCTGTGAAGTTCAGCAGTGTGTTTCTGATAACAATAAACACTCAGTGATTTAAGTGCTACTGAAGGATAACATTTGCAGCTTTATTATTAGGTGCTAAAGCACAGCATGGTACGTTTGCTATAACATTTAATTCTAACATTTAAGTCAATTGCAACCTTTGTGGATGTGTACAAGCTTTCTTCTTACTTTAGATAGAGTAGACTGTGTGTGTGTGTGTGTGTGTGTGTGTGTGTGTGTGTGTGTGTGTGTGTGTGTGTGTGTGTGTGTGTGTGTGTGTGTGTGTGTGTGTGTGTGTGTGTTGGAACAGTTATTTAGTTCCCTGCTGAGTCTGTAACAATACTGATGGTTATCAGTTTAATTGAGTGGCATAAGAGAAGGCGTTACGTCTCATTTTGCTCTGTTCTTTAAACAGACTTGTCTTTGTGTTTTATTTGGCTTCAGCAAGTTTACGCTCTCATTCACCACAAGTGCCAGCAGTACAACGGACTCTGGTTTTAAACAGTAGAAGTACTTTGTCTGTTTTCGAGACCCTAATCCACTTACTTCCTCCGAGTTCACTTTTAAGCTAAAGAGAAAAACTGTTTCCTTTTGTCTTTAACCCTCTGATGCCTTCTCTCTATTCCCTGCAGCAAAGTTTGTTGTGACAGATCAGCATTTTTTATTTGTCATTTAACAGACATAATCCTTTACCTATACATGGAATACAAATATACATCAGGTCATTTTTACTGATTTATTGTTGTGGAGTTCAAAGAAAAAGCCTAGCTGGTGATCAGCACCTTGGACAGCGCCAATGGTGACAGTGCTGAAACCATAGGCTGCTTATAAAAGATGGAGGCAGCCAGTGCAATGTCTCCCGTTGGGAGGAAGCATGTTGAACAACTCTGAATTTAAAGATCAACTCTGAGATCTGCAACTCTGAGTTTCCAGTTGATCCTAGTTCAGTCAACTCTGAGTATGTTCAGCCCAAGTTACGTGCATGCATGTGATACTAAGTCATCATCAATTGAGCTCCAATACCACAATCACTATAGTAACAGATAAATAAAGAGCACATTCTCCACTGAGCCAAACAACACGTGTAAATGTTTATCTTCTATCTAAACTGTGAAGAAAGAAAAGAGCTATTTTAATCCGCCCGGCTCATCCTGTCATTTTGTTGGCAGCTCTTTGGAATCTGAATTGAATTGAAAGCCTTTATTGTTATTATACACAGTATAAAGATATTTAAAACGCCTCTATAAAGGTGCACATGTGCTTAGCACGTTATAAAAAACTATACAATAATATAACTATACACATAATAAAAATACATAATATGAATACACAGGACGAGGTGACACAGACAGACAGCCAGAGAATGATGACACAGTCGGTCAGTTGAGATATTTCAGTGCAAATTACTTTTGTGCAAGTTTGAGTTAAGTGTGGTGATAGTTGTGTAGAAGAAGCTGAGTCTGTTTGTTTTGGCCCGTATGGATCTGAAGTGCCTGCCAGTGGTGAGGGCCCACATTGGCAGGTGGAGCACTGACGGAGTATCTGATGGTGGCTTTTAGCAAGTCGAAATTTGAAAAGAACCAGGATGTACCCCACAAACAACACATAATAATAATAATAATAATAATAATAATAATAATAATAATAATAATAATAATAATAATAATAATAATAATAATAATAATAATAATAATAATGGAGACATTTCCCAGAGACATTTTAAATAAGGAGGGGACAAGATAAGCCATGATAAACAGATCCAAAATGGATCAGTTTGGATTCATGCTGTGCAAGTGGACACTGATCAGAACACAGTTTGCTGATCCATCATTCAATTCAATTCAATTTTATTTATATAGCGCCAAATCACAACAAAAGTCGCCTCAAGGCGCTTCATAGATACAGAGAAAAACCCAACAATCATATGACCCCCTATGAGCAGCACTTTGGCAACAGTGGGAAAGAAAAACTCCCTTTTAACAGGAAGAAACCTCCTGGTTCTGCCCGGCAGAACCTCCTGGTTCTGCCGGGCTCCCTGAGCCCGGCAGAACCAGGCTCAGGGAGGGGCGGGGCCATCTGCTGCGACCGGTTGGGGTGAGAGAAGGAAGACAGGATAAAAGACATGCTGTGGAAGAGAGACAGAGATTAATAACAGATATGATTCAATGCAGAGAGGTCTGTTAACACATAGTGAGTGAGAAAGGTGACTGGAAAGGAAAAACTCAATGCATCATGGGAATCCCCCGGCAGCCTACGTCTATTGCAGCATAACTAAGGGAGGATTCAGGGTCACCTGGTCCAGCCCTAACTATATGCTTTAGCAAAAAGGAAAGTTTTAAGCCTAATCTTAAAAGTAGAGATAGTGTCTGTCTCCTGAATCCAAACTGGAAGCTGGTTCCACAGAAGAGGGGCCTGAAAACTGAAGGCTCTCCCTCCCATTCTACTTTTAAATACTCTAGGAACAACAAGTAGGCCTGCAGAGCGGGAGCGAAGTGCTCTAATAGGGTGATATGGTACTACAAGGTCATTAAGATAAGATGGGGCCTGATTATTTCAGACCTTGTATGTGAGGAGCAGGATTTTTAATTCAATTCTGGATTTAACAGGAAGCCAATGAAGGGAAGCCAAAACAGGAGAAATATGCTCTCTCTTTCTAGTCCCTGTCAGTACTCTTGCTGCAGCATTTTGGATTAACTGAAGGCTTTTCAGTGAGTTTTTTGGACATCCTGATAATAATGAATTGCAGTAGTCCAGCCTGGAAGTAATAAATGCATAAACTAGTTTTTCAGCGTCACTCTGAGACAGGATATTTCTAATTTTAGAGATGTTGCGCAAATGGAAGAACGCAGTCTTACATATTTGTTTAATATGTGCGTTGAAGGACATATCCTGGTCAAAAATGACTCCAAGGTTCCTCACAGTGTTACTGGAGGCCAAGGTAATGCCATCCAGAGTAAGAATCTGGTTAGATACCATATTTCTAAGCTTTTCAGCGCCAAGTACAATGACCTCAGTTTTATCTGAGTTAAGAAGCAGAAAGTTAGTGGCCATCCAAGTCTTTATGTCTTTAAGACATCCCTGCAGTTTAACTAATTGGTGTGTGTTATCTGGCTTCATGGACAGATAGAGCTGGGTGTCATCTGCATAGCAGTGAAAATGTATGCTATGTCTTCTAATGATGCTGCCTAGGGGAAGCATGTATAATGTAAACAGAATCATCATGGGTGGGTTTGGTTTGGGTTCTGGGTATCACTCATATCCAAAGCTGTTGGATCCAAAACCCAACCAAGGCTAACTTAACATAACTACCCTGTTTACTTGTTAACACACAAGGCTACCCAACCAGACACAAAAAGAGTTTCACAAACAATATATACATCTAGAAACTGTAAAAAACAAATGTTGAACTCTTCTGTTTTCTGCTTGCTTGTATAAAAGGTCCTCTCACTCAGTTTACCAGCTCTTTGGAGCTCGAGAGAAACACAGCACGTGAGTGTTATTAGCATAAGACAGAACTGTTTGCTAACAGCGTGCACCAATATCATAATATATATATCAAATCATGATTGTGTATCATCTTATTTAAATGAAAAATAACTAGATAAGTAATAAATAAAAATACTAAAACTGACACTCTGACCTACAAATGACTGATCATTGATTAACATGTTATGTATCTTTATGCAGATGGGTTTATTTAAACCATGCTACAGTATGGTACAGTAGTCAAAATTTTTTTTTTCTTTTGTTTTGTTGTTTTAGGTATTATTGTGGGGTCTTTGCTAAGAAATAATGAGCTCCTTGAGGCAACTGTTGTTGTGATTTGGCACAACTTGAATAGAGCACTGAGCTCACTGTCTTTTGTCATCAAATGGGGTCTCAAAGCATTAACTAGAACAACAGAATAATTATTCAATTCAATTCAATTCAATTTTATTTATATAGCGCCAAATCACAACAAAAGTCGCCTCAAGGCGCTTCATAGATACAGAGAAAAACCCAACAATCATATGACCCCCTATGAGCAAGCACTTTGGCGACAGTGGGAAAGAAAAACTCCCTTTTAACAGGAAGAAACCTCCGGCAGAACCAGGCTCAGGGAGGGGCGGCCATCTGCTGCGACCGGTTGGGGTGAGAGAAGGAAGACAGGATAAAAGACATGCTGTGGAAGAGAGACAGAGATTAATAACAGATACGATTCAATACAGAGAGGTCTGTTAACACATAGTGAGTGAGAAAGGTGACTGGAAAGGAAAAACTCAATGCATCATGGGAATCCCCCGGCAGCCTACATCTATTGCAGCATAACTAAGGGAGGATTCAGGGTCACCTGGTCCAGCCCTAACTATATGCCTTAGCAAAAAGGAAAGTTTTAAGCCTAATCTTAAATTACATAAAATTATTACATCGTTTTTTTATTTGGCATTATTACTGGATCAGAAACAGAACCTGCATTGGTAAGAACATGCTAGCTGAGTGTTTCCAGACTTTGGATCACATGGGGGGTTGTTGTTTTTTGTTTGGTGTTTTTGTTGCTTTTTTTAATTAAAGTGACGACTAGAAACTAGAAACTACTGCTCAGTTAGCATTTTATTCTCCTTTAACATTCAGAGTTGTTACCACGTAATAAAAAGAGGATTTCAAAATGTGCATGGAGTTTATATCACTTGGTGTTATAATTGTCAGAGAATCTGACTTAATTATCCAAGCTGCAGCTCGTCAGATTGGAACATCTTGTCCTAATAATTAGTGGAAGTGTTTCTCACACTGTGATTGGATGTGACAGGAACAGGACAGCTGATGACCATGGAGGCAGTAAGTGGGCAGACACCAAATAGAAATTAGGAATGTTTTTTGTGAAGAGCACTTTTGGTTCTACATTTCAAAGTACTAATTAGTATTGAAAAAGCATCTCAAAGCAGAATGCATGTTTTCAGAAGGAAATGTGAGGAAATATTACATTCAGAGGAACATTGTGAGTTTTATCACATACATAATGTGACAACTTCCTCAAACGGGTCGTTTTAACTTCCTTGTTCTTACCTGGACACGACTACAAGATTAACAGAATCTGCTCGTGCTCACAGAAGAAACTTCAACTTTGTAAATCACCACCAACAGCCTTTAAAATGTCCAAAAAGACCTGGCAGAAAAAGACTGTGAGGAAGAAAAATACAGTAAAAGCCTTGTGAATATCTAGGTTTACATCTAGATTAAAAAAAAAAAAACTATATTGGTTCCTGTATACAGACAAACTAAACCAAAAGGGGCAGAATCACCTTTCTTGACATCTGCAGTAAATTGTTGAACATGTTCTGTCAGTCTGTGCTGCAGTCTGCTCGGGAGGCAGCATCAGAAACAAGGATGCAAGGAGACAAGGATGCAAGGACAAGCCAGTGAGGAATTCTGGCTCTGTAATTGGAGCCACACTGCTGGTGAAGAGATGCACATTAAACCAAACCCTGGAACCAGATTCACTCTGTGCTAAATTTTATTGCTGTAAAACAAAAGTGATGAAATGAAAGTCTTGAACATGAAAAACGGTCACTGTGATGTAAGTTTCGCAGTCCATCGATGATGTGTGGGTGCATCACACAGACACAGATCCTGCTGATTTGTGCTGAATAAAATAAATAAATAAAGCCTGTTCCACTTTGCAAGCAGAAACATAAATGGACGGGTTCTTATTTAGTGCTTTTCTACTCAAAGGAAAGTCATATATGCATTAACAGTCTAGAGGTCCAATTTAGAGAGACAGACTGTGTTGGTACCCACCACTGATGTCCCAAAAAGACTTCAAATTTTCCTTTTTGAAGAAGCCTCAAATAAGTGGTGACTTTGATAACCTAGAAAGGATCCCATCATTGCTGCGATGAGCATAAGCTGCTTTGGAGAGCTTCCATTATTTAGTGAGCTGCTCTTTCCTCTTTTAACTTCCTGTGCAGTGAATGGAACCATTGTCATTAGCCTTTTGTCTTCTTTTTCCCATAGTTCATACTCTTCTATATCTCCTCTCTGTTTAACTTCCCGTAGCTATCTGGTCCAAGTTAACAGCATGCAAAAGCAGTTTTGGTGTCTATCGATGATTTCCCTTAATAAAAGTTTTGAATGTTTTTTTTTAACCGTTGGATTTTATTAAGGCTTAAAAGCATCACTGTGTGGCCCCTTTGATTGACAAATGTGCTGACATAGGGAGCTGTAGCTGTGTCCCGTCTGCTATCTGCTACTCAACTGGACTTTTTAACTATGTTTGTGCAGTTGCTGCCTTTGGAGCATTTTAATGGGACTGTCTGACAAATATTGCCTTGAGGTACAGACTATCCAAGAGCTTTGGAGTTTCACTTTTCATTTGTCGTTTTATTTTATTTTTGCTTGATTTTATTCATCTGCCACTCAGCACTAATAGCAGACTATGCAGTGTCTGAAGTACTTGATGTGTTTCTGGACAACTTAGAAGTCTCCTTTACTGAAAAAATAGTTTAATAGTTAATAGTTTAATTATTTATATAGCACATTTAATTGCAACAGGAGCGTTGACCAAAGTGCTGTACAAGAATACAACATACCTAATAAAACAACTTAGAGTATTAAAAGCAAACACCAAATATGAATTAACAAATAACTCTCATGCTGTATTAAAAGCCAGTAAATAAAAATGCGTTTTAAGATAAAATTTAAAAAGATTGACAGTGGGAGCCTGTCTGATGTGTAGGGGTAAATTATTCCACAGCTTAGGCGCCATGACTGCAAATGCTCGATTACCTCTATGAACCAGCCTCAACCTTGGTACAGCTAAAACTAAAAGATCACTTGATCTCTAGTAATGACAAAAAAAATGCTTTGTCATTACTGGAGACATCTCAGTGCAGAAAGATTGAGATAACATATTTCAATAACTGGTAATTCCATATCTCCACAGTCTGGTTCTGAACTCGGTTCTGCAAGATGACAACTCATACCCCCATAGTGTGGGTTTATCAGAGACTACCTAAGATATTTGGGAGAAGAGGTTATGGCCTGCCTGCAGTTTGTGACCAAGCTGGAGACCAGCACGAGTATGAGGTGCCAGGCTTTTATGGTTCAATTCAATTTGATTTTATTTATATAGCACCAAATCACAACAACAGTCACCTCAATGCTCTTTATATTGTAAGGTAGATCCTACAATAATACATACAGAGAAAAACCTCAAAATCATATGACCCCCTATGAGCAGCACTTTGACGACAGTGGGAAGGAAAAACTCCCTTTTAACAGGAAGAAACCTCCAGCAGAACCAGGCTCAGGAAGGGGCGGGGCCATCTGCTGTGATTGGTTGGGGGTTGTGGTTGTGTATGAGGCCTGTAAATGGTAAATGGTAAATGGACTGGTTCTTATATAGCGCTTTTCTACTCTTTCTGAGCACTCAAAGCGCTGTACACAACTTGTACATTCACCCATTCAGACCCATTCGCACAAGCACATTTCTCTAAGTGCTTTCTAAGTAACATTCACACACACATTCATACTCCGATGGATGCATCGGAGAGCAATTTGGGGTTAGTATCTTGCCCAAGGATATTTGGCATGCAGACTGGGGAAGCCAGGGATCGAACCACCAACCTTCCGATCAGTAGATGACCTGCTCTACCTCCTGAGCTACAGCCACCCCACTGTCTGTTCAATGAATAAACTGCTGAGCTGCAAACATGCCTTTTTAATTCAGACTTCAGTCAAACAATCTAATGACAATAAAAGAGAACAGCAGAATAAGCTGTTTGTCATTATCAGAGGAGAGTTTTTCATGGGCACAACCCACCTACTCAACTCTGCTGCTCAACCCCTTAATGCATTTTCTTTAGAAATGTTGGACCATTTGAGGGCAAATAAACAACCATTCCAATGGTATAAAACCAAAACCTTACATTTTGTGCTGTGTGTAATATATAATGCTTAAATATAACAAAATAAAGAAATAACAAATAATATTCATGCAGAGTCCTGAAAAAATGCTACACTTACAAGTGCATTTAAATACTCCTCACAGTGATGCTGCAACAATGTGCCCTTCATTAGCTGAAGGACTGTGAAGGGACTCTGGTGAAGAGAAGGTTTCCCTCTGTGTCCTTATAAATGTTGTCAAGTGGCCAGCTATGACCTGATTAGCTGGCCAAGGTGTGTGTGTGTGTGTGTGTGTGTGTGTGTGTGTGTGTGTGTGTGTGTGTGTGTGTGTGTGTGTGTGTGTGTGTGTGTGTGTGTGTGTGTGTGCATGTCCTCCCTGCAGTAAAGCGCATTTTATTGGAGTTAACACTAAGGTCAAATAAAGCAGATTTATTTCTATGGATTACTAGCACTCTGCTAGCCAGTCCATAAAACAGAAACCAATCACTGACACACACACACTCACTCACACGAAGGACTGTGCGGCAGAGATATCATTGCTACTGTGTGAAAGAGCCGCTATGAGAATAAAGTGTTATGTTTAGCCATTTTAGCCCTGAAGACCCACAAAGACCTTAAAGTGATTCCAGCTTTTTAAAGTAGGACAGCCTCTCTCATCACCTCACAACCTTTTCATTTTTACTCTTCTGCTAGTACACACTGTCAGTGTTTTGTGCACAAATCCATTTGCAACTCCTTTTCATGGCTTTTTTATGTGTTACTGTTACACTGTGGACACTGGAGTTGGATATTTGCTGAAATATGATGATTAGGGTAGAATCCTGTTTTTAATAACCACTTATTGCTAAAGACTTTCAGATTTTCTGACTTTCTAAAGGATATGAAAAAACAAGTGAATAAGATTATTATTATTAGGTTGAATCAAACAGGTCTTAAAAATTAAAAGCACTTGTTCTTTTTTACTAATATCCCATTCATGCATCATCACGGGCACAGAGGTAGGTTGCAACAAAGCAAGTGACACAAAATGAATATGGGACATTTCAGGTCAGGAGCTAAGCAGGATTGCTGTGCAGCTGTGCAGCTGTGATGAATGATTAATTGATTTTCAATTAAGAGCCGCTAAAATTGTACTTCTAAACTTTGAGTTGCATCAGCTTCTAGATTTTTCTTTCTTTGTCGAGAGCACGATAGCTCATAAAAATTGATCTGCTGGTCATCTATGCATGTGCATGTGTGGTCAGCAGTTTGAATGTCTTTGTTATATCAAGCACAGCTACAAAAAGCCTCAAACCCAGAGACTAGAAATATTATTGAGACTAGGAATGAAAGCCTTGAGGCCGTCCTAGTGGGTTTATACATGAAGAGACAACCTTTTTTAGTGATCTTGTAAAAGAAAAGCTGTCTCGGACATCGTGGACATCGCGCATGCTATGTAGGGAACTGATGGACTGTTCAGACCACGACTGGGATCTTATTCATCTGATTTAGCAAGCACGCTTTTCGACAATATGGAGACTCCGTGGTTAAGAGAATGTGAAGGCATAGTATCGATGCTTTTAAAAAGTCTTGATCATTGAGCCAGAGTTACTTATGCCATGTTCATGCTATATGAAATATGTAATAGAAATCCAAGAGAAGCTCAGTAGGTTTTATTTTCAGTCATCCTACCACCTTCTGATTTCATTCATTGCTACAGTAGCAGAGCCTTTTCACTTAAATATTAAATAACATTGTTTCAGGACTGGTTATTAACAGACAGTGTGTTATAGTGCACAGTATTTATTTCAAAGGCAGACGCTGTCTTTGGCTAAACTAACTGCTCGAGAACACACAGAGAGAGAGAGAGAGATCACTGAGCTGTGACTTCCACCAATAAAAACTCATCTGGCCCCACAGCTTCACTCCAGCCGTGGGGTTTCCACAGGGATCACTAAAATGACCTTCAGTCAGGTGGGGAAGCAAAGGTGAAGTCTCCCTTCTGTCAGTCTGAATCTGCCCGTCAGTCCATTCATCCATACTTTGAAATCATTTAATTTAAAAAAAAGTTTCCAAAATTCAGAAATGACAACATGACAAACCTACAGAATAATGAGCAATATAATATGAATAAGAGTCGCTGATTTCAGTCTTTGTTACGCTTGTTCAGCATGAATATGTCACAAATAATGCTGAATTTCACAACTGAGTCAGTTTGAAAAAATAACATCCACTGTGTGATTTTCCATCCAGACTTTTGATAGAATAAGCCAGAGGAGTCAGAGTTTACACTGTGAGCACAGCAAACATCCAAACCTGCCCATAAGGCCTCCGGATGAAAATAAAGATCACTAGAAGAGTGCTTTTACTGTGAAGGGACAAATACAATTAAACCTCTAACAGTTGATTCCTACAGGTTTATAGTTTTACACCATCAGGGGTAAGAAGATTCCCCAAGAGTTTCACTGCAAACATGCATGATTATAGGCAAATATATGTTTGTTTGCTTGGATTTCTTTGTTCTGTTTTGTTTTTTGATTGTGTATTTATTTAAAAGCTAAACATCTTTCTTTCTGCTAAAAACTCCCAGTTTGAAGTCTCAGACCAAAGCCAAGACAACCAGATATGATCACGGCTGTTTTCTCGGTTTCCTTAATCTACTTGGACTCTGTCATCTCTCCTCTCACTCTCTTCTCTTTTTTCTACACACACACACACACACACACACACACACACACACACACATATATATATATATATATATATATATATATATATATAAGCATTTCGTGTTATAACTTTATTTTACCGATTACAATATTACCTTTGTAGATTGTTGCTACACTGATTCAATCCTGTCATTATAAAAGAGTGGTGGAATTGAAATAAATTAAATATAAATGGACAAAGGTGAGAAAATAGGGTAAGAGACAGGCAGAGAGACACAGAGGGAGACAGAGAGTTTAATGATTCCAGATGAGCTGAGTGGTCTGCCTGACAACTGAAATGAACAGGAATCAATAGTGAGAGCGTCTGTCTGCAGCAGATAAGACACACACTCACAATGTTGACTATTAAAGACGACAGCTTGAGATATTACACTATTAGTTATGCTATTTTTAATCAGCTATCATATTTAATTAATTCTTCAGGTCAGATTCTATCTGAGTGTCTAACTGCGAGGTGTGTATGGTGCGAGGATTCTGCCTCGTGTGTGAGTGGAGGATGGGGGGCTTTTACGCCTGTAATGGGGAAGAGGAGGAGGGCTAATCTAAAACACAGAACCTTGAAAAGACACAAAATAAAAAAATGGGAGGAATAGAGGAAGCGAAGAGATGGATAGGAGAAGTATAGCGGCAGAAATAAAGAGAAGATGGGGAAAAATTCACCGAAGCTATATCTATAACACTAATAAATAAAGCTGCACTGCTCAAGGTTTTGAAATCCAGTGGATTTGGACAGGTGTCAGGTTTGTTGATAGTGGACAGATTTTGTCAGCACTCCTCATTCTTACATTTTTGAAACCTGTTTTAAAGTATTACTGTTTCCTGTCAGGCCTTTCAAACTTTGAGAGCCCTCATTTAGATAATATAAACTCACAAGTGTGACTACACGGCGTATAGCAGCTCTGATCACTAACGTACACAATTATTCTGACTGATATTACGATCAACAATAATCAAATTAGTGCAGCAAATCTCAAATCCAGTCTGGAGGCTCTACGCTGAAAGACCAGCTCCATGAACATTATGTTTATGCAGAGCCAAAGCCAGAGGACACAGTGGAAGGAGGGAGAGATGAAAGTTGTGTGTGTGATGAAAGCCTTCGTGTCACACCACACCTTGCTCTGACCAGCCACCGGCATGAGATCAGGCAGCTCAAGCTGCTAATTATAGTAATTATGATTCATTACCGGCTGAGATTAATTTAATAAAGAGGAGGCTGAGCAGAGCTCATTAACCTTCATTAGAATAATTATAGACACAAGACACACACATGCTCACATACACATGCGTGCTGACTGTTAATCGGGAAGGGGAGTTCTCCCATAGCATCTGTTGGCCCACACTGTGGGAAGTGTGTGGGACTACCACTGCATGTGTGTGTTTTCTGTTCGTACTGTCAGAAGCAAATTAGCATCATAGCAATAATAAACAGAAAGGACACATATTTTGCAAATTGTGCAAATACTACTATACACAACTCCAGTTGATATGGTTATTCTTTTTTGCTGTTTCTCTGGCTTCTTCCTCTCTGAATATAATGGAGCTGCACTACAAATTGCATTAAAGAGATATTAGGGTCAAAGGCCAGAACGCTAGGCACACAGCTCATTACACTCACTGATGTGTGGAACCGGGGTTGGACTGCTCTTAAAACTCATTCTTTTAAGACTTTAGCGGTTAATATTCTTCTAATTTGACATATATCCACCTCAGGTCACATGCAGTGAGGCTGTTTTGGCTCGATTTCAAATGCAGAATAAATAATAATAATAATAATGCTTTTTCATATTCACTTGGCTGCATCAACGCTTCCTCTCTGTAGCACTGTGCAGTGCAATGGTGCTGCTTTATGCAAATATTTTCCAAGGTAAATAAGCTGCAGTGGTGTTTAATATAGTTAATATATTGACTATTTTAAAATAAAGCTATAAAGCCTCAGGGTGGAAGCAGGAAGTAGATCAAATGGGTTCAGCTCTCTGATTGGTTAATCATGTCCCATTGTTTCAGTCATTATTTTACTCAACTTTTAATTTCTTCCTCCCAAGGATCATTGAGCAAGGCAATTACATGGAGCTGACCTTGTGTATTAGGACCGGGGAGGAGGACAGGAAAGATGTCCCGTCACCTCGCTTTCTTTCTTCTTTTTTTTTTTTAAAATATTTTCCACAACAATATTTTTTTAAAGTGTGGCGTTAGAGCTTCCATCACCATTCCCCTCTCCTCTGTGGCTGAAAATGAGAGTCAACGGAATATTAAGTCCCTAGTATTAGAATAAACACGTCGTGTGTTAAATCAAAATCCAATTCTGTGGTCTATTATTTTCTGGCATAGTAATGACTGCCAAGGATTAGGAATCAATATTTCACTGCAGCGGGGACATTACCGGCTTTATTCAGGCCGTAATTGAGTTTTGAGAGAGGCCCTGCCCTGGAATCTGCATTAAAGATAAGCGCCCCCTTTCATGTGGATGCACAAGTAAAGTGCGCGCGAGGCGGCGTATTACACATTAGCTATAAATTAGAGCACACGGCTGTTAACCTCCGAGCGCTAATGTAACTCGCTGGTTAAGGCTAATTCTAGAACTAATAACTGAGCACTGTGACTGTGTTCCAACTATCTGTACACCTGCTACACGTTTACGTCACCTGTTGGCGAACAAAGCAACATTTCACGAAGCGTCGACCTAAACAATTTAGCGTCGTGAGATCCGCGAGGCGACACCGCGCGCTGTAAAGTGGGGACAGCCGGCGCTCTTCCCGCTCTGTCTCTATTTCTCCGCGTGCTCTGATAGCGAATTGGCCCGGGCCACACAGCACCACCCGCGCGCTTGCAGCCTCGAGATAATAGCCTATTAGTGCAAGTGGGATTAATTTGTAGCCAATTACAACCCGTAGAGTTGAATAAGAATGCATAAATAAGGAGGGAGATGGCGACACACGGGCCTACACACACACACGGGGACAAATGTATGGTAGAGGCTCCTCGAGTGGCCTGCTAAAAGCCAAAAACGGAGACAAGAACTGAGAGAGGGAGAGAGAGGGAGAGGGAGAGGGGGGAGAGAAAGGGTTCTTCACTTAACTAATGGGGGAGAGAGAGCAAGAGAGGGGGAGCAGGCTAGTTTTAACTATTAGAGAGATAGATCAGTCTGTCCCGCCTTCAACTCCTGTCAGGCTTCCAGAGCGCGCAAGGCTGGAGGTCGGAACATCGCGCGCTGTTTATGTGTGCGTGCCAGTACGGGATAACGGCACCGTACGAGACGGACAGACAAAAGATCGCCGGAGACGCTGAGTTGCAGCGGCCGATGTAGAGGATGAAGGCCGGAGAGAAGAAGTTTAAAGTTTGACGGAAGCGAGAGTCCAGCTAAAGCTCGTATTCTGCCCAGACTGTCCGGATGCCAATGGAAAACTTTACCTGGGTGAACACGCCACTTGAGACAGAATGCTGACGGGACACATGAACCGGCCTGTGGCGTGAACTTGTTATTTGACATGAGTATCATCCAAGCTCTTTAAAACGACTTGGTGTTGATTTGTTTCTTTAAATTTTCAACTCTAACGGATTGTTATTATATGGGAAAGGGAGAGTAAAGTGATGAACCGGGACAGAGCGGATGGGGTCCAGACCGTGATAAGCCGGGAGAGAGCTGCGGCGGGGCCAGTGACGGACGCCGTGCCACCCGTCATGAGTCGGGACAGAGCGCTACCGGCGCCCAGCGGCGGGGACGGCGTCCAAACTGTGGTGAGCCCGGACAGCGGTGACTTGTTAGACGGAGCCGCCGCAGGGGAGAAGCGGCTCTTCTCCAGCGCGACCGCGGGCGGCAGAGATGCTCAGGCCACGGAGAACCACTCGGAAGCTCCACCGACGAATCCGGTGTTGGCCCCGCCACAGCAGGTAGGCTAATACGGGCAAACTTTATGAAGCGCTACCGGAGCGGTGCGTGACGGTAGCAGCAGACGGTAACGGCAGACTCTCAGGTAGCCGATATAGACCAGCGGACAGGACACAACCGGGACACTGCAGCATAAATAAAGAAGCATCGAGACAGAGATATTACATTTGAGGAAAGAAGGATGGAAAAGTAGCTGGGCTAGCAGAAAGTAAGAATTCTTAGCAGGGAGCAGCCGAAGCACCGAAAACTGAAGGTTTTTAAAATAAAATTATTTGGTTACTTTGTCCTGTTGTGTAACTGCTGTGATTGTTTTTAAAACGTGGCCCGTGTTGTCAGGTTATGGGTCATATTATGGAGATGAGGCCTTTAATAAAATGCAGCTGGAGAGTTTGATCGGAAAGAGACAAAATAAAAAGTTCTAAATTAAAACCATTCAAATTCGCTCCCGTAAAGGACGCCGGCTTTTATTTTCTTATAATTATTATTGCTCTAATTAAAGCTATTAGATTTTTTTTCGTTCGTTTCTGAACGAAATTAATTGAATTCAAAATAATTCAAAGTAGGCCTGTTTGTAAAGACGGGCATTTCTCTATATTTTTCCATACACGCGAATTTTGTTTATTCTAAAATAAAACGTGATCGTGTTTATTCGCAGCTCTGATTGTGGTATTTTTCGATTAGACTATTCTTATCACCAGTTGTTAATACGCCCCTGGGTCTTTCTCCAGAGGCTCCCTGGGATTATTTAAAGAGAGAATTACAATATTAATGTAGGATTATTCATGTCGACATGCTCAAGACTGGCCTCATTAATAAATGGATGATCCTAATCAGGATGTAATGCAGGGAGGGGTGGAAACAGAGTCACCGCACCACCTTTTATCTGTCTTTTACACTTGGCTACCTTTTTGACTCCACATAAATTATGATATAAAAAGTCTGAACATTTCTACATCACACTGTAAACCTTATGCAGGTTCAAACAATCTGGGTAAAGCAGTATTTTACCTTCAGTGTAAGCCTTCCCCTGAACTCACATATTTTCCAACCAATTACGTGTGGAAATGTAAAACTGAAGTTTTAGAAATCTATAGACTGCACTACTTAAAATGGGATTGATTCGTTTTTCTTCTGATAGCCTATTGACCGCTACACAGCCTGCGCAGGAAACGCAGCTGATCTGTGATCATGTTTGCTTTATGAACACACTTTACCGTCTGTTTTATTGGATGTGATGTGTGCTACCAACACCTAACACTGGGATTTGTCTTACTTCAGTCTTTGACTTTAGCACTGCTTACTACTAATAGTAATAATAGTAATAATAATAATAATAATAATAATAATAAAATATATATTTAAAGTGATCATTATTAATATTACAATTAAATATATAGCAGTTAAAATGCGTGGCAAAACGTAATTGTGGGGGGTACAAAAAAAAAGCAAGTTCAAATAAATTCAACTCTACGGGGTAAAAGGCGATAATATCTTGTTTTTTAACTAAGTAAATCATTCCCATTTGTTACTCTCCAGGGCCCCATCGGGCACCGGACAACTTCTTTCTCCGTGCTGGACATCCTGGACCCCAACAAGTTCACGAGCAACCGGCGACACCAGCTGCAACAGCAGCACGTGAGCCACCGCGGCGAGCTCGAGCAGAGCGTGTACGGAGCGGAGAACCGGAGAGGAGGAGTCGGGGAGCGCGAGCCCAGCCTCGAGGCCAGCAAGGGCTACGGTGCAGACGAATATCAGAGCAGTAAGTCTGCGTGGACTTCAAACCAAGTCCATTATTGAACCATTTATTTTTAATTTCCTTTAATTTCCCGCCATTGCGTCAGTGACGTCTTTTCCTTCAGGCAGCTGAATTCAGTCGAACTGCTTCTGTTCCTGTTGAAAGTCCCGGTTCCTTAGAAACCACTCTGCTTTTAATGACTCTGTAACATCCTGTAACGTTTTCAGAAATTTGACCTGTGTTTTTTATGTGATTAAAATAGGTGTGCGCGCGAGCGCGTGTGCTCGCGCGTTTGTAGTTAGTGATTAGTTTATTTATTTTCTGTGTCATTCAAATCATATTTATTCTTACCCGTGAATTAACTGATTTATTCATACATAGTTAAACACACCAACATTAGCCTGAGTGAAACCGATGTAACCATTTTACATGGACCCCAATTTCGAATATAGAGCTTTTCCATTTCTACTTTAACATAGTCCATTTACGCTATTTATAAATAAGACATATTTTGTGAACACCGCTGGGCTTTTCCGACGGAAGAAAAATGATCCGGAAGAAGGCCTTTCTAATTCTGTTCATATTTTAAGGGCACTGCATTGTTCTGTGTGGTTTAGGATTCTGGTTTTAATTACCCACCAGTTGTTGTTGGGCTTTTGCTTCGTCCGTATCACGGAAATATTTTCTCACTAAACCCTGATGTCACACAGAAATCTGTGTTCCAGGAAACTTAGTCGGTGAAATCTTGTGATGATGTAAGAGATGAGAAAACTACCGAGTACGGACCATTAAAACATGGAAGAATGGGGAGAACGGTTCTTTTTGCAAAGCTCTCAGGTTTTAAGTTTAAAACAGCATCTGTTTTTATCTAGAATTAAAAGGAGCAAAAAAGTTAATTGGCTGCAGTTCCTGTGTGTGATCGGTATTATTGGACAGGTGTGCACTAAGTTCATGGACCCCACGTAAACGCAGTAGCTCCAATCAGCTCCATCTCCTCGATGTCATATTATTATACACCAGTATTTTCCTCCTTTTTTCCTCTTTTCTTTGTTTTTTCCGTCACATTTTTATTTTCCTTATTTATTTATTTATTTTTAAATCTCTCATTTGTTTTAATTAAATTTTCCGTACATTTTACAGATTTCAAATCAACAAAATTCTGACTTTATTTTTCAGAAGCAGACACAGGCATATACCCTACATCATAAATAATTATAACTTCGTGATATAGTCGAGCTGGATTAAAAACAAAAGCTCAAAACAAAAGAAAAAGAAAGAAAACAGTAAAAACATCACAGGAACGCCTGCGCTGCTGTTGTAGTTACTATTATTCTGTTTATTATACTGACTGCCACAAAAGTATCCCAGCACAGTGAAACTAGCGAAATAAATATCACGTACAGACTATAATAAATATAGTTGTAACATCAAATAAGGCTTTATTTTATAACGACTGTAAAATCAGGCCTTTTTAAAAATAAACATTTAAATTAGAATCAGTATATGATTAAATGGCTGGCGTGTTTTTGCAATAACAAACCAAATTATTATTAATTTCTGTTTATTAGAAAATGGACAAGAAACCATCTCACCAAGCATCATGGTTCCTTTATTCTTAATTATTTTTATTAATATAATAATAATAAGTATTATTATTATTATATATGAGAAAAATTAAAAAGTGGACATTTTATGAGTAAATTACATGTAAAACATAATCTTATCTTTTCTGCACACGTGTAAACCTGCTTGTTTTTTTTATTTCTCTCAGGTTCTTCTGTCTACATCATCACAGCTAAACTAAACGTTCTGAGTTAGGTTTCATACATATTTTGTCTCTGATTTAATCTGTAAAACTACACAGTCTTACTCCAAATGATCCAACACATGCTCAGTCATTTTTCAGTGGAAATCATGGAGGTGGATTTGTCACTGGTTAATAAATGCTTTTATTTTCTCACTTTTTGGGGGGGACGGTTATAATGTAGGACAATTATATATAATGTATGATAACATTATACATTTTAAAAATATATAATTTAGTATTATTCAAGGTGTAGTTTACTTTTTCTTGCCATTTAAAACTGTTGATGTTGTCGATAAAAGGAACAGCATAATTGGGCCAAAAGTATTCAAACCAATAAGGTGACAAAAGCACACACAGTATCTCTCTAACGTTAGCAATAAGAGCATTTGCAGGGCTGTAAGCACACGTGTGCTGTACATGTTGGGGTGGACTGCGCTCGGTGTTTTCATGACATGTACGTGCACAATGCACAAACTGTATGAAAGCTTAGCGTGAACGTCCAGATCGTTTTTGTCCCTGACGTATAATTGCACTACTGAGTGCAGAGTAACCTGGCATTTCGTATTCCACATGCAAATGCTTAATTTTTCAGTACGACTCCAACAGCAGCCTCTAAATGTTTGGATGATACCAACTCAGAAAGAGTTACAGTTTCATTAAAGACTAAAGCACCATGTGCTCCTCTGAAGGGCTGACGTAAAAGCAGTCGATTTGCAGCTAAAATATTTAATTGGACATTTAAGAGGTCCAACAATGCCTATTAATGTTTTTCTGCTGATCTGTGGCACCTTAAAATCCACCATAATCCAATGCTCCATTGTTATTTTAGCACACTATTAGTATTCAAACACAATTTCTTTTACCTGATAATCATCTAGTATATTTTACAGTGTACAGTAATGTATGGTGATCAGTTTATGGTCATTTCATACCTTTTCGTTTCGTCTGAAGATACTGTTTTCAGAACCTCCTTGATCTAATTGCCTTCTTATTTCTGTTGATTTTATCGTTTTATTTCCAAATATCGCCCTCACTCGTTTAGCCACAAATGAAGTAAGACCCCACAGACTTATGATGCGGTAATCGTGTGATGAGTAAACTCCAGAAAGTGGAGCACATAGCAAAAAATGATGATGGATACGGGATGACACAGTGATTAATACTAATGGAGAGCAGAGAGTTGGCAGCTCAGTATCAGCAGCTCATTCTTGCCCTCTGGCTCTTTAGCAGTTTACTCAGGTTAGGCTCACGGCTACTCTGTCTTTGGAAACTTGACGTGTTTATTCATTCAAGATATTTTTAAATTCAACTGCAAGTTTCTGAAGGAAGCGTACAGTGGCCATAATTGGGACCGCAGTTCAACACTCACTGATTATGCTGGGAAGAGACTGTTTTTCCATATAGCAGATAATTAAGCTAATTACAATCCTTAGCCACATTTTTAGATTAATTGGGCTACCGTGGCAACGGTAATTATGAGGAGATAGGGGTAAATAGATGGGCCAGTGAAATTAGTACTTAGAAGACCACTGTTTGCTTTATGGCCAGCATTGTTTCTTCTAGCTGTAACCATTTCATAATCCATACTACCAATTTATTACTGCAACCAAGAAGCTGAACCTTAAAGTATTTATTTGAAGCCAAACCTTCTTTGCAGTGAAGATGCTTAAGGGAACCTAAATTTACACCCTTTGAAAAAATGTTTCTGATTGTAACTGATGAACTAAGACTTCAGACAGAAAAGATCAATTAAAAAGCTCAAGTCATTTTATGAAGTCTCCATATTGTGAGCTAACTTGTTCATATGCATATTTGTCAGACGCTAATAATTTGAATTACACGACGCACTGTGCTCCCTCTTCCTCGCAATATTTTGGTATCTTTGTTTCTGTAGCTGTGACATTTGGTACCAAATCTAGTTTAACTGGCTTAACTTGCTAGCAATGCAGGACCATGGTTAAACCATGGGTTTTATTTAGCCTGCCTAAATATCTCAAGGTATTGGTAGTGATCCAGGTAGTGAATTACTTACATAAGCCTAAACATGAGCTTGGTGTGCCTTAATCTGAATAAACCACTTCATTAAGCTGCTGTGGGTTGTAGAGACAAACCACCTGTATAACCATGTAGGATGGAGAACCTGTTGGATGTTACATGTGGCTGAACTCTTTGTTGTGTGCGTTCTTCTAGAGGAGGGCTTTATATACAGAAGTCCGGATGAGGAAGACTTCCACAGATCTGGGACCCCGGACTCAGAGGCTGCAGACGGGCCCTACAGCAGTGAGGAGAGCAGCTCGGCTCTTCCCAGTAATGGAGACAGAGAACTAGGCCAGCACAGCCACCAGGATCCCAGCAGAGACACAAAGACTCCTAACGGAGGCCCCACAAGCCAGATCACCAGTCCCCAAACCAATGGGGGCCAAGGAGCCAAGCCCAAGAGGAAACGCTCTGGCTCAGACTCCAAGTCGGGGAAGCCCCGCAGAGCCCGGACTGCCTTCACCTACGAGCAACTGGTGGCGCTGGAGAACAAGTTCAAGTCCACACGCTACCTGTCAGTGTGTGAGCGCCTCAACCTGGCCCTGTCCCTCTCCCTCACTGAGACCCAAGTTAAGATCTGGTTCCAGAACCGGCGAACCAAATGGAAGAAGCAGAACCCTGGAGCCGACACCTCGGCCCCCACGGGAGGAGCGGGAGGAGCGGGAGGCACAGGGGGAGGAGCGGGAGGAGGCTTGGGAAGCCTCAGCCCTCTGAGCCAATCCCCTCCAGTCAGTGGGCATCTGGCCATGCACACAGGCTACGCCGGCCACCATCACCCCCCTGCTGGGAGCCTTGTCCAGCTGCCTTTCCTCACCGCCAGCCACGTCCTGTCTCCCTTCATGCTGGGGACACAGAGTTATGCTGCACCTGCGTTCTACAGCACACACCTGTAGATACACTCTCACACCTCTAGATACACAAACACAGAAACCCTGACTGAAATGTCCCAGTATGAACTGCAGCACAGCGTTCAGCTCCGCCCCCTTTTTTACTACCGTTTAAAGGCTTTAATTTTATTTTGATAGAATGTTAATATCTTGCAGAACTGTACATAAATCTATGTTCTAGCTCTGAATGCTGTTTTAAACACTGTAATAGACAAATAGTTGATCTCATTGTTTTCTTTTCTAAAGTCTGTAAAAATATTGAATGTTTATTTAAGACTTGAGAATGGCTTGATCTATCGTCAGTACCATGTAACTCCAGCTGTGATCGTTTTCATTTCTTTTATTTATTGAGGTGGTTAACAGTTTCCATAAAATCCTTGGATGTACTGAGTCCTCAGCTCAACATGGTATTGTCCTTTGATATTAAAATGATGACAATTAAACAGAAAAGTATCCCAGTAATTGTTTTTTTTTAATAACAGTGAGCTGAAGCGTTGAGTGCTGCAGTGCCTCAGAGGTAAGTGACTCCCATGCAGCTAATCCTGGGCCTGTTGGTGTGTTTGGATATCTGTGAGATTTCCTGTTTGTCAAAAACGAACCAATAAAAAAATCCAAATGGCAACTGGAAAATATTTATGCGAGGAAACGATACAAATCTCAAAAACGATAAAGATAATTACAGTGAAATGACTTTTCTGTCATAGAAATATGAGACTCGATGAATATAACGTCGATTACAATCTTTCGTTAATGTTTTGACAGACAGCACAATTGGCCAATGACAATAAGAATAGCACTGAGCCGAGCCAATCACGTGCCTGGAAAACAGACTGAGCCGCGTGATTCGGATAAGTTGAAGTAGTCCGCGCGGACCGCAGCACGAGCAGCCGCACAGCACGCGCGCAAAGTCCACTAAGAGTGTGAGCGAGATTTTTTTAATACAAGGAGCAAGAAAATTGAACATTTTAACGAAAACTGGAGCGACAGTGTCACAATGTCACCATTTTTTTTTGTCTCAAAAGACCAGAAAACTGTTGAAAAGAAGCGAGAGAGTTCAGTTTTTGCTTCTCTGTCGGACTTTAAATAATCATACTGTGCTTGAAGCGTGTTCCCAAAGAGCCAGTAACAGGAGCATCTGGAGCAAATCCCATTTCCCCCGCTGAGAGTGTCGAGCGGCCTTTCTTTAAACATTTCATTATTTCAGATGATTTTGTTTCAGTTCGGTTCCTTCAGTATGTCAGTTTGTTTATGTTCTCCTTTATTTACATTTGAGCGCCTTTAATTTATAACAATATATATTTTTTAATTTTATCTTGTAATGATGTCTACAATATTTATCCGGAAGTGACAAAATGTTTTATTTGTCTGTTTTTGTAATACTTGAAGCTGATTGGTCAGGATTAAATAGCGCTGTATCTTGTTCCACAGGACATTTATGGTCTGACACAAAATGAAAAACATTTAATCAAAATAAATCTTTTATCTTCAGTTAAAAAAAAATAACAATAAAAAAAATAAATCCAACTTATTTTAGCTCACGAGCCTCAGTAGTGAAAGTCTTCACAGGACTCTGCAGTGTTGGCAAATCTAAGAACGTATTTAAGAGGAAACGGCATCAGATCTAGTTGGTTTATCAGTCATCGTTAAGTGTAATCGTCTGTTTGAGTGGGATTATTTTGTTTTGTGTTATTATCAGAGAAAAGCGCCAGTGTTAGTCTCTGTTGCTTAAAAGGGGGAAGTGCTGTGGCAACCAGCCTGCTTCCAAAGTGTTTGTGCTGCTGTTAAATATGAAGAACATGATTCACACACTGCGTGTAAAACACGGATCTATAGTCACCCTCACTCTAAGCATGTGTACTTTTTTTTTTTCAAACTTTTGAAGCCTTCCTCAAATGGCTATTTGCAAAATAGTTTTATGCATTTCTGCATTGGATGTTCACTGACATCGACAGGACGCTGTAATGACAGTCAACACTGAAGGAGTCAGATATGCTCCAGAAAGACACGCCTCCCGGATATTAATGATAGAAAGCTTCTTTAAAAAAAAAAGCAGCGGCCACCCTTAGTAGTAGTATTTTTTCATTTAGTAAAAAGTGATATAGAGTAGTATTTTTTTAGTTTCACATGAACTTTGCATATTCATGCAGCGTCTGTCAGCTAGCATGCCTCCATCACTTTCTGCAGTTACTCCACTGCAAGAGGCCACAAGTGTTTCAAAGGTGCGTTGATATAATCCCTGAATAATTTGTGCAGCGTGTCCGGGTGCAGGTGCATATCACTTTGACTCCCATGCTGAGACCCACGGTTTACCAGCACAACATCACATCCTGAACTTAAATTGCTTCATATAGAATACCAAGTTAGAAGACATGGGTACTCTGTGCACTCATATCCAGCCAATCATATGAAGCTGCTCAGAGCAACTGAAGTTCTAGTTTGGTTAATAGCTTAACTTGAAAAAGCTGTGTTGAGGTTTGGGTTCAGACCTCAACACAGCTTAAACAAAAGAGTGTTGATACACATTTGGCAGCACAATTAATGCTTGAAGCTATATTATCACAGTTTTTATTTTATGAGTTTTTTTCCTGGTATAAATGAAACAAGCCCAAAACAGATAAAGTTGTTTGTGTGGGCGTCGTGTGGGAGTGACTGACTTTTAGAGCTACAGCTCCTTGTTTCAGCACACCTGTCAATCACGGCAGCCACACCCCTGATTTAAGCTTTACAACTGTTACGAAGGAGGAGCCCACTGTTATGTAGCAGCCTGTAAACATGTTCCGTAGTTTTTGCTGTAAACTGGACTTTTTAACATGACGGTCATTGAGGACTCACTAACCTTTTTAACCAGGATTAAGTGGCCACTAGAGGAGCTGCAGGTTTTAGCATTTCTTATTAATAACGATAATAATAATAATAATAATAATAATAATAATAACCAGCAATGAAATGATAGCTGATGTTTGGACAGGTGTGGATCCTCTCATAGATTTGTTATAATGTCATCATTGCAAAAGTACAGACTGAATAACGCGTTCTATGTGCCTGTTAGACAGTACACAGGAAGTACCATGTTCCGCACAGACAAAATTGCCGCCTTTATGGATAATATAGAAGTCCAAGGGATTTAATGACGCTGAAACAGTCCGGAGGGAGGTGGCAGGACAGGCTAAGAAAGTCTGTGTGAGTGTTTGAGGAACGGCATGTCTGCTGGGGAGGAGTGCTGGTGGATCCTCGTGGCATCAGATCGAGGCAGCAGCAAGCAGTGAAGCCTGGAGAGGCTGAGAAAATCATGGATGAGCAGAGGCTTTAAGGTGTCCCATGGGAGGCCAGGACCAACCCTACAAAATCCACAATCAGAAGTCAGCGGAGTACAAGTTCCAACCATTCATCCATCCTCTCCTGCTTATCCAGTACAGGGTTTAATGGGGGCTGCAGCCTATCCCAGCTGTCATAGGGCCAGAGGCTAACACAGAACACTCACATTCACAGCCTATTAAGCTGACCCCATGTATATCTTTGGACTGTGGGAGGAAGCCAGAGAGAACCATGCAGACACGGGGTTCTCCACACAGACACGCTGACGATGTGATCCCAGAACCTTCTTACTGTGACACAACAGTGCCAACAACACCACGTTGCCCCTACCAGCATCATTAGTTGTGCTATGAGAAATGTAGGATCTTGTGTTACTGAAGCTAAATTATTCAGTTTCAACCATTTTTGAAAAAACATTCTGTGTAAGACGTGTAATTTGATGGAAATGCATTACTGAGCTGTCAGTGAGTTCATTAAGTGTAGAGAATCATAGATCACAGAGAAAAGATGCAAATCATTCTTCTTAAGCTGCAGGATGTCTGCTATTCTCGTGATGTCACTGCAATGCAAACCAAATATGACCTGTCTTTTCAATATAGTGTTGCAAATATATATTTATTTACTCCCCTTAGTTGCCACTTATTCCTAAAATAGCTTCACATGAGAACTTTCCCACAGTCGGTGTTGTTGTGTTCAATGAATCTCGTTTAAAAGGACAGCAAAAAGGCAAAAACGTAACAAGATGCAGGTTTACAATTTTATTCTCACTAAAACGCATTTGAAACCTGTCAGTCGCACAAAACACCGATGTAATAACAATATAGAAAGTGTAAAAGTCAGCTGATCACTAGCTTTAGCAATCAGCTGTCACAGAAGTGATATCATATGAAACAACTTTCATGTCCTGTATCGAGCATCAGCTTTGAGGTAGAACACACAGAATCCTTTATCATCATATTTCCCAGCAATTATTGAAACACTTCTTCTTTCATTACAGAGAAACAACAACTCTGAACTCTTAACATTTCACCTTTATTGTACAAAACTGTGGATCAGGTTTGGTGATTCAGTCTTCCAGCCTCGCCTCCTTCACTGTTCCTACAGAGTCAGCCTCACATAAGCTCAACTACAAATACAAAAAGTTCCAATTTGAAATGTGACAATGCATTCTTTAGCTCCTTGTTTCCCTGAATCTCTACAAGAGGTGGAGACATAAAAGAGACATATAAACGATAAACGCCGGAGCGGTCCTGTGACGGGGGCTGAAAGGTTACTAAGAGCAACGCTCCACCCGTCTGACTTCAGTTAAAGGCACACGAGCTTAGTTGAGAGCATAGTTGAACTGGTTGGAGAACTTGTCGTGTTTTCTCTTGTCAGCCTTATTCATCACCTGAGCCACTCGTCTCAGGGAACTCCTGCAGGGAGGGAGAACAGAGCAGGGAGGAAATGAGAAGGATTGATGGGAAAAATCCAAAGAAACAACAACTTTAAGCCCAGGAGCTAAAACCCATTCTGCTCACTTCTAGCTCCATATTTCTACACTTAGACTGCGATACGTGCCTCTACAGTTTAAAAAAATAATGAATCATTAGTTATTTTATACTGGGACTGGGTCTAGCCTTCGACTAAGAGCACTTTGAGAATCAACTCGATGGTGCAAAAATAGAATTTCATTTCTATCACAGCGTCATCTGTGGATTTTTTTTTTTTTGATTTGGTGAAAGAAAAGAAAACAAATGATGTGTTTCTTGTGATATGATGCTAGTAAGTAGGGCTGCCACAAACGATTGATAGTCGACTAGTCACCGATTATTTTTGCGATTAGTCGACTAATCAGATCATCATCCATTGTTGCACCAGCAGCATCTGCTCTTATATAACTATCATTAGCTTACAGCTTTAAGTGTTTAAGGTATGTGCTAACTAAAAATAAAGACAAGATGATAGTTTATTAAATTTTAATGAAATTTGCAGATTGTTTCGGTGAAGTTTAATAAACTCCTTGCTATCTAAAATATAACAGGACACCGGAGTATATTCTGAGCATCTCACACTTCTGATAATCAGCTGTCTGCTTGATGTTTATTCAGCTGTGTAAAAACTATAACTTTAATCTCAGCCAAACCGATTTACTCAGGAACAAATAAAATACTGAAAAAAGCCAAACAATAACATTTTTAGTTACCTAAGTGACTTATATATATTTAACCTGAGTAGCGAAAGACGGCGGTGGGTTTGAAAACGATTTGCCGGGAGTCCGGTGTTCTCACGGCTCTAGTGAGCCTAGCCCCCGGTTAGCTATCGAGCTAGTGGGTAACAGACGTCTCCGAAAACGTCGGAGCGCTTTTGAAAATATGTGGTGTCTTGATAAACTGAGCAGATATTTGAGGTTTACACAGCTACATTCTCGCCTGAAAATATGTTAAACGTTTATTTTGTGAGCCAGAAAGAATAATAAGAGTAATATTAAAACTAACCAGCAGCCGCCATTGTTGGAAACTGAGCTGGGCTGCGCTATGAATTCTGGGACAGAGCTTCTTCTTCTTCTTCGGGATTTAACGGCAGCTGGCATCCTTGTACATGCAGTGCTGCCTTCTTCTGTTTCAGTCCGTTATTACACTCTTAAATCCTACTATTTATTCCTGCATCTTTTGTGATCTTACAAAGCTTCAAACGACGCGTCGACTATTAAATCAGTCGTCGACAATTTTGATAGTCGACTAATCGTGGCAGCCCTATTAGTAAGTAAAGTGCCTAAAATACACTGATTAATTGGGTCTTAGCTAGCCTACCCATAAATGACAGTTTAGCATTGAGGTGCCTTTTTGAGGCCTGTGTTCAGCGGCTTAATGTTATTTAACTCGATGTACGCCACACTGTTTTGTCTTTTAGTTAGCTGGTCGTTTCCAGTTTCACCGAGCACATGTTCTTAGCTCCCACACTCAGAGAATCATCTAGAAGCTGAAGTTAGCATTCGTACTTGTTAAAGACTTTCTTCTCTAGTCTGCAGCGGGACGTGTTGCTGCTCTGCTTCAGGTCGCTGAGGTGCGGGTATTTCTTCTTCTTTCCTTTCCTTTTTTTACCGCCCAGCCGCTCAGAACCCAGGTCCTCTCCTGTTGCTGCCTCAATGTCTCGCATCAATTCTGCATCTCGCCAGTCTGCAACAGAAAGACAAATGTTACTCTGCTCCTGGAGGACGTTTAGGATTCTCCCACTCTTCATCTCACCTCATTCAGAGAGATGAAGATGAAACTTCTCTCTGCATGCGTACTTTGTGTGTTTCAGCCACAAAGGCCTGGTGCGTGTGAGGTTACTCCCCGTATGAGCTGCTATGAAAGCCTAAAACTTGAACAAAAACCAATTTGACTGAGAAGTGTAATGAAGTAATTAGAAGTGATAATGTAAATGAGCTCACAGCCTTACAGAGCATGGGTGGTAAACAGCGTGTCCTACGGGCTCATTCGGATGCAATTTTGGTGTTAATGAAAACTGTAACGTCATAATTCTGGCTGATAAAGTAAAAGCAGCTGTAATGCGGAGCAACGACGATCTAAACGAAGAGACATTTCTAGTTAATGATGTACTGCGAAGGAATTCTAGATAAACCTGCGGTAATGCAAAGTAATTACAGCGTGATTGTGATGAGACTGAAGCCACACACTCCGTCAAAACACTGACCCCAGCTCAGAGCGAGCGTGTATGCAGGGTTATTAATCAGCTGCTCTGACCCCGGGTCTGACTGGACCTTCAACTATCCCTCACCGCTCTCACACTGGAGCAGTAATTGAAAAGCAGCTGGTGTATTTAGGGGAATCATTACTGCTATAAGAGGAGCAGCTGCATTTACATCCTTGTGTGCTCAGAGTGTGTGTCACTTTGTTGTTGAAAGTTTCAGAGAAAATAAAAAGAGAAGAGATGAAAGAACAATCGAAAGAAAAGCAGGAGAGGAGAAAAAAGACGAGCGAGCGAGAATAACAGTGGGGATTTAATCAGTGCTGCAGCAGGGCTCTTTTCTCCGTCAACACCTCTTAGTCCGTCCAGCTGGGGTCTCTGTGTGTGTGTGTGTGTGTTAGGGGGCAGAGGTGTGTGTGCGCCTGGGGTCTTTGGGTGGTTCAAATGTAACTCGGTTACGCATCACTTAACACAAGGAGCCTGCATATATGTGACAGAGCAGCACAGCATCCATTTCCCTCCTCCTGTCAATCACCTGAATGGACTTCTTATTTTTTGGTAAGAGTGTGTGTGTGTGTGTGTGTGTGTGTGTGTGTGTGTGTGTGTGTGTGTGTGGGTCTAAGTCAGACGGATAACACAACATACAAATCTTATTATAAGACAAGAGCAGAGCTAAAAACAAAAAACAAAACACAGTCATGAGAAAAAGACCTGTGTGTCTCTGTGCAGGTAAAATCAAAGCAAACCCCATTGGTCAATAAATTGTAGAACCACCTTCAGCAGCAATACCTTGAAATATCTGCTGTGTGACTTTACCTGCCTGTTCTGAGCTCACACAGAGCTTATGCCCCGCCCACACTTCTCTACGTTATCCAGGTGAAGCAGTGATGTAAGAGAGAAGCCTGCAGCTTGAATGTGAGAAACTAAAAAACATTTGAGGTCAAGGAAGGAAGCTGGGAGAGGTGCAGCTTTCCACACCGTTTCCATGGCAACGATGACTGTTGTTTTGTTTGTCCCATGAATGCTGGAGAATATGGATTTTGGCAGATGTATTCTACTTTTTCTTGTGTCACTTTTTATTCATTCATTTATTTTTAAAGGGTCACCACTCCTGTGTGCGCCTCTGCAGGCTCCCACCTTACACCTCAGACACTGTTTAACTTTCTAGTTGCTGGAGCTCAGGCGGCAGAGCCATCTACTGATCGGAAGGTTAGTGGTTCGATTCCTGCTCCTCCAGTTTATCCTCAGGCAATGTACGAACCCCAAGTTTCGCTTCGATGGATGAATGTTCGTGAGGAAGCACTGAAAACGTAGAAGAAAAGTGATTGGGTGAATGTGTTGTATAGAGTGCTTTGAGTACTCTGGGAGAGAAGAAAAGCACGACATCAGAGTCAGACTTCCTCCTTATTTCTTGCCCAGAGGTGCAGGCTCCTCTACAGACACATCGTCACCTCCACTTTCACCGCTTCACCTGGAGAGAAACATGTTTCCTTGGATTGAAAAACGGGGGCAGGGCAGTATGCAGATCGTACAAGGCTGTTGTTTCCGAACGAGTCCGACTTGCTAACGTAAAATAGAAATAAGAACAAAATAGGCTGGTACGCACGTTTCATAAACGTTGCGTGGGAACCAACGTTCTGCGTAGAATAAGATGATTCCGTACAAATATTAGTAAATGAAGCTCGTCTTGTGCTTTGTACAACTTTTTACAGAAAAAGGCAAAGCTCTCCAAACCCTGGCTGTTAGTTCCTCTAGTTGTACTGTCATAAACTCGAACATCTGACATCCTGAGTCCTGCAGAGACAAAGATGTAACTGGCTTTTTTTGTTGTGTTTCTCTGAGCATGGGAGCATCCCAGCATATTCACCCATGGCAGGGTGACTATGCTGGGATGTGTCCTCCTGGAAAGATGGCGACTCTCTTGACTGTTTGCACTTGTGAATAATCTTAATAAACTTCATATCATCTGGTAATGACTTCGTAACCTCTCTAATACTGATGGGCAGCGACAGTCGCCCTGGATGCTCCACTAATTCTGCTTTTCTCCACATGCTGACGAACAGTTAATTAAGTGCACTTGATTAAGAGCATCAGGTTGCTACTAAACTCCTGTGGAAGCAGTAAAGTAGTACTTACTTCAAAGGACTGTACAGAGTTCTATGAAAACATTTGTGGCTACATAGTAGCAGTAAATCTCACTAACAGTTGTAAATAGAACTGAGTGACCATAGCAACAGATGCCTCTGCAGTACTCACCAGAAAATAATCTTCACTCTGATTTACAGGCTGTAGCTTATAGAAATCTGTGTTCAATTTAGCTTCTAATCCGGAAACTTGACAGCAAATGGATTCAATTAAAACAGGAATATTTATAATCTTTGATTTCCTCGTTTCCCTAATTGCATTTTGTGTTGTGGGTGTGTCTGTTTATAGTTTTCCATTTCTAGTTTGGTTGTTTTTTTGTAATTTCACACCCTAAATAATAATAATATGGATAATAAATTGCTTCTACTTTCTAATAAGTTAGACATCGTTTCTTTAGGCCGGCTGTGCTTCCTCACCACCTGCTGCTTCTCATCTGTCAGTGACCGGCTTCATCAAACTCCATTAAGAAATCCTTCGCCGCCCTACTGACGTCAGCATAAGGAAGCCGACCAGGAAGACTGACACTAATCTCGCCCGGCTTCACATCAGCCAGCTCACCCTGTTGTACTTTGTTGACTTGTGGTCATCTGGAAGCAATTAAGCAGGAAGGTTCAGCTATGGCTTTGTGGACACTGCAGGATTAATACAGCTGTGAAACATAAAGACACTGCTGCTACATGACTGACAGTAACTTAAAGAAGACTTCCATGATGACAGTGCTCGTGTACGGCAAATGACACTAACAGCTAAAGTTCTTCTTCTCCTCTAAAAGCGTTCAGAGGATTCAGACTGCTGACAGACTGTACTGATGGTAAGGTAAGGTTTTATTCTCTGGCTGACAGAACTTTTTGGTAACACAACTCTACTGTTACAAATACACTTACAGTCAGAGTCTGATATTAGCTTGCTTGGAGCGGTCTACAGGGGTGGTTACTATGGGCAACCCTTGGCATGGATACAAGGCAATAATTCAGTAAAAACAATTATGTTTGAGCTGCTACTGCAGGAATGGTCTGTGTGTTACTGGCCGTTTAGGCTCACTGTATGTGCCTGTGGATGTTTGAAGAGGTAAAAGCAGCTGAGGCCAACAGTTCATCAACTTATTCAGGCCAGCGCCCCCCCACTGTGGAGCTGATGTGTGTGTATGTGCGTCTAAGACTCGTGGATCGATACTGTAGTTGGTAACAAAAGATGCTATTTCACAACTCACTGGACTGCAAGCTCCGGCTACACACACACACACACACACACACACACACACACAGCAGCTGGTTAAGACACTGCAGGCAGCTGCTGGACATCCTGCAGACTGGAGGCGCAGCCACACGACCTGAGCTGTCCCTCACAAACACCCATTTCTAATTCTGTCGCTCTTGGTTACTCTCAGAGAAAAGCTGAGCATCTTTAACTCTTCCACCTCCAGGTCCTGTCTTTGTGTCAGTGCCACAGCCTGCACACATCATAGAGCTCTCACCACCACCTCGGTCACACGTCACCTTTGACACCTGCCTCCGTCTCATTCGTGCATGTTTCTCATTTCTACAGACTTTCAGTCCTCTCTACTCCAGAACATACCTCCCCCTCAAGGCTTGACTCCCTACACTCACTTCGAGCATCTCCATGGCCTCTGTCACCCTGTCCATAACCACAGGTCAGAGGTCAGCCCTGATGTAATCCCGCTCGCATATTTCTCTGCCACTCCTCACTTCCTCCTCCTTCCTCTAGAGTCACAAAGACTCAGTGCAGCTCTGCGTGCCCTCCCCTTACAAACCTTTGATGCTATTCTTAAAAGTTATCCCTTTTCTTCTGTGTGATTCAAATTTATTTGTATTTTCACGTCTCACCAGGCTGCTGCTCTCTCTTCCTCCTTTCCTCCTGCTCCTCCCTCTCTCGGTCCTCCTGCCGGCAGGGTCGACCCTCCTGGTCTCGTGGAACGATGGGGCCGTGGAAAGGACACTGAGGAGACACAGGCTTCGCTCAGTGTGGTGAACCAGAGGGAGACCAACAGTTTCTCACTTTCTGACAGACTCCGAGTTGATCCTGTTACCTTGAAGCGGTCCTGCCGCTGACACAGCTTGCCGTCGCTCAGCGGAGCTCTGCAGAAATGGCTGACAGGAACGAAGCTCCCAGGGAAGGAGATGTACCTGCTCCTGCTCTCTGCCAGCAGCTCTTCATTCTCCACCTCCTCCTCCACCTCTGCTGGAACCCAGAACTGGTGCTGAGAGGCTGACCTGCAGAAAGAAGAAGAGTAAACGCTCTGTAGCTTTAATATTATATTAAAATGATCATCTGTGACACGACACACAGATCAGTAAACTAGGCACAGTGCTTGTCTGGTGCATACTTAATGATCCTGCCAGCGCTGGGCTGCTCCTGACCCCAGTAGAACAGGTCCAAACCAAATGGAACCACTGGAGCGTTGACACTGGTCTGCTTTGAACTGGACTGGGATGAACTGGGCTCCGAGGAGCTGCTGCTAAATGGAAAACGTTTGGAGAACCATTAAAAACCTTTCCAAGTTACTCAGACTTCACACTGTTCTCGTCTCTCCTTCATATTTACAACAGTTGGTGTCACTGAGACATAATACAGCAGTGTTACTATATGATTATAATGTAGTGAGAAGAGGAGGGGGGGGGAGATGGTTGCTGGGGGTTTAAAGAAAGCCGACCTGCAGAGGCAGCGATCAGACTTCACCTGGATTCTTTGGGCGGCAGCATCTTCTCTCTAAGCAGGTGCAGTGTGGCGACAACAGAGGTTGGATCCTGAACCTCTTCTGCGAGCTGCTTCAGCCGCCTCTTTGAAGAATAGGAGGAGGAAGAAAGAGGAGGAGCTGCAGGTTTTTTACTGGAAGGTTTCTTTTCTGCGACTGATCCTGTTGAGGTGGAAGGAGAGGGATCCAAACCTGCAGAGAGGCGGATATCGATATGTAAGGACTGGTTCATCTCACATCCAGCTCCCAAGAACGAACGGTGAACCCACGCAGCCGCTGCTACTCTTCCTTCCTCTGATTAAAATGGCCAACATCAGTGGTGATCGCTAACATCACCTGCTCATTAATGTCACCTGAGAACGTGGCCACTGAGACTTTAGCTTTCTGTGCTCTCTCCAAGCTGCTGAACTCTTGAGCCGCTCCCTCTTACATATTTAGCTTCTTAGGAGCCAGACTTGAATTTTTAAAGTGGTATTGAGCGATAGTTCTGGAAACCTTCACAGAACCTTCTGAACCTCGAGTTGAAGACAGAAAGTGCAGAAAAATAGTGCTGAAAATGTGTGTGAATGGGTCAATGAGGCATGTTATGTAAAGAGTTTTGAGCACTTGAGTATATAAAGAAGTCCCCTTTTATTTTCTGCCCACATTGGTACGTCTGGGATTACTGCCTGATTTGGAGTGCTGACAGGAATGAAGACAGACCTCCAGCAATGTGGGGTTATATCTCCAGGATAAGTGAAGTCAGACGCTGGCTGTTGTGTGTGTGTGTGTGTGTGTGTGTGTGTGTGTGTGTGTGTGTGTGTGTGTGTGTGTGTGTGTGTGTGTGTGGTCAAGCACAATATCATCTGGAGTCTCTGGGGATTGAACAAGACTTAAACACACACACAGCAGGTGAGATCAGAGGGATGCAGTAAGCCGAGAGCTGCCAACATGCTGATCCCAAACATTATTAGGACTGACCCGAGCGCTTCAGGGATTCAATCACTGGCAGAGACTAACACAAGTCATTCACACGGAGGACGGCCTGTTCAAACAATAAGACAGGTTCATATTTTTCGACTCTTTCTTCTTCTTTAATTAAACGGTACATGGACTGTTTCTTATAAAGAGCTTTTCTTTTCTATCTGAGCACTCAAAGCACTTTGCAGCATACTCACTCAGTCATTCATACAAGCACTACTTCCTATGGGTAAGTGCTTTCTATCTAACATTCACACATATTCATACTCCAAAGGATGCACTGGAGAGCAACTTGGTGTTGGTATCTTGCCCAAGGATGTGTGGCATGTAGGGCTGCCACGATTACGTCCACTATCAAAATCGTCGACGACTGATTTAACAGTCGACGCGTCGTTTGAAGCTTTGTAAGATCACAAAAGACGCAGGAATAAGTAGCAGGATTTAAGAGTGTAATAACGGACTGAAACAGAAGATGGCAGCACTGCATGTACAAGGATGCCAGCTGCCGTTAAACCCCGAAGAAGAAGAAGAAGAAGCTGTGTCCCAGAATTCATAGCGCAGCCCAGCTCAGTTTACAACAATGGCGGCAGCTAGTTAGTTTTAATATTACTCTTATTATTCTTTCTGGCTCACAAAATAAACGTTTAACATATTATCAGGCGAGAATGTAGCTGTGTAAACCTCAAATATCTGCTCAGTTTATCAAGACACCACATATTTTCAAAAGCGCTTCGACGTTTTCGGAGACGTCTGTTAGCCACTAGCTCGATAGCTAGCCGGGGGCTAGGCTCACTAGAGCCGTGAGAACACCACCGCCGTCTTTCGCTACTCAGGTTAAACATGATATATAAGTCACTTAGATAACTTAAAAATGTTATTGTTTGGCTTTTTTTAGTATTTTATTTGTTCCTGAGTAAATCGGTTTGGCTGAGATTAAAGTTATAGTTTTTACACAGCTGAATAAACGTCAAGCAGACAGCTGATTACGATGACTAGTCGACTATCAAAATAATCGTTTGTGGCAGCCCTAGTGGCATGTAGACTGGAGCAGGCAGGAAACAAACCAGCAACCGTCTGATAAGTAGATTACCTGCAACAACATCTGAACTAGAAAAAGAAAACCAGTCAACTTAATAATATAAAAGATGGCTAAAGCTACGGTGACATCGCCATTCGATCAGTAAAGTTCTGTCTTAAAGCCTCATTGTTACAGTCACCTTCTTACAATAATCAGAAAATGACGAGCAAGGGATGAATGTGAAGGACATTGTATGCTCGATGTAGCCCTGCCCTAAAGCATAACCAGCTTTATCATCCTTCTGGACATCATTTACTAAATGGACATGCTATTTTCAATAACACTCAAAGGTAGTAGCTGAGGCCATAAACCTGTCAGAAAAGCTGTGTTTCTGAGGCCACGGAGCAAAGAAGCTGAAGGTCATCTTCCCCCTGAGCTGCTGGCTCACAGAAGCAGCCGCCATCTGGTCATCAGGAGGAATGCAGGTAAAACACCTGCAAGACCTTAGAAGTCTATCATTTATACACAGTCCACTGGAGAGCATGCATTAACTGAAACGACTCAGTGATGTTTGAATCACTCTGTATTCTTTGCACTGTTTAAGCTTCAACCAGCACTCTGTGTGTCCTCTCCTCCTGCACTGGCTTCTTTTGGGCACGAACTGCAGGATCAGTGCCACCAGCTGTTCATGCTAACAGCAAACTGCTAATATAGCAGCAGCAGATGGAGTCAGGGAACAACAACATAGTAACTGTGATCACGATATCTGTAATTTACTGCGTTGCAAATGGAGTTAGCGAATCCGGAGAAGATACAGGCGGTCACCGGAAACGAGATTCGAGAAGCATCTAAAATGACAGAAAGCAATCGCATGGATTTTGCAAGCCGTCCTGAAGACTGACTGTGCAATAACTGAGACGGGCTCGTTGAAACAAAATGCATCTGCTTCCAGAGACTGCACAAACAAAACCCCAACAATCCAATCAGCTGGTAAACATCTTCCTGACTTTCAGCTGTGCAGTGGCAGGCAAAGACGGAGATCTAGGTAAGCATGCATATATCAGAAACATGATAACGAGACATGAAACTCAAAGTGAAACTCAGCTGAAATCCATGGGCTGATTCTGTGAGAGCACAGCTCGTGACAGCTGATAATTTTGTGTTTTTTGTTCAAATCAGATTTGACTGGTGAGTGTAGTTTTACATGACAGTGATTTTTTAAATGATTCATGGCGCTTTTCCCAGTTCATGGAGATTGGGAATTAAAAATACCTCCCCAAACACACACACACACACACACCTGCTCATTTCAGAGCACCAAATGGAAGAGGTTAGTCTGCTTGTTGTGGATGTTAAGACACACAGATCAATGGGAGGAAATGTGTATAGTATTGTGTGTGTGTGTGCGTGCGTGCCTGGGTTGTTAGAGAAAGACACAAATGCGGGGGGTTAACAGGGTGCAAGAAAAAAAAGAGTGAAAGAGAAAGAGAGGAAAGGCAGGAAGAGGTATTGATTTTCCCAGGTTAAGCAGGGCCTGTAATTAAAATGTTAATTTGAGAAAGAGAGCGATAGTGTACTGACAGCAGAGAGAGGGATAAGAGGACTGATAATCAGGATGACAGAACAAGACAGAGAGGTGGAATGAGAAAGTGGAAAGAAGGGGACACGGGAAGACGGGAAACAGAAGGAGTGGACGAAGTCGGGAAGAATTGAAAAGAAAGAAGAGGAAATGCTAAAAAATGATAAATGTGATCCACGGGCAGAGATGAAAAGAGTGAGAGGAACCGAAATGCTCTGTGATCAGGGATATTAGGAGAGAAAGGAAAATGGATATGATAGGGGAGGAACAAAGACAAACTCTCACCCATCCAGACATCGGATTCTACTTTTGATCCTGCAGGACCATTAATTCACCAGGTCAAAGCCCTCGCCGCTCAACCCAACAGGAACACGCTTTTCGTTTAGTGAAGACAAAGAAATGAAGCTGCCCGTCTGAGTAAATGCAACATTTACATTTCAGCTGGGTGCTCGCTACAACGTGTTACCTTCAACAATCCATCCTTACATTTATAATTATGCAAGAGCAATGTGTCCAATCACATTTAGGTTTCTGAAAAGTCCAGACTACATGTAAAAATCAGCAAAAACTCCCAAACATTTGGATTAAAGATGAAAGCTGCACCTGAGTGTTTGATTGAACGTCCACCACAGTGATGTGTGCAGGCTAACCAGAGAGTCAACGTCCAAATACTTCTTATTTCTTTACAATTTAAAGAAGACAGCATTGGGACTGTGTGTGTGTGTGTGTGTGTGAGTCTGTGTGTGTGTGTGTGTGTGTGTGTGTGTGTGTGTGTGTCCATTTGACGATGGGTGGTAAAATCTGAGTGCAGGGCTAATAGGGGCTCATTAAAGAGGTTGCATTGTTAATTTGGTGTGGCCCCTCTAGATCATTACCTAGGCCACTAATCACCCTGACAAACACGCACACGCACACACACACACACACACACACACACAAGTGCACACACACACACACAAGTGCACGCACACACACACACACACACACACACACACACACGCGCGCACAGCTGTTTTGGGCCCATCAGATATAATCTAATTACTCTAACGTCTAACTGATTAGTAATGGAGGGAGGCGGGAGTGGATGGGTTCACAGGTAAAACAGGCTCAGCGTGAATGTAATGACTCAGGAAGGTGGTGCCAAGCACTCGCTGGGGGTCAAAGGTCACAGCGCAGCCAAACTACATAGCTGAGCCAGCAATAAGTGCCTGGGCAACAACATCCTGTGTTATGATGTCATTAACACTAACACATAAATATGGTCGGCCTTACACACACACACAGTTTATAACTTCACATATGAAATCATGTGAGTGATGCAGGGGTGGAGGCAGCGCTGCTCGTGGCACAACACACTAAAATCCTGAGAGAGCTTTTAGTATTTACTGTTGCCTGGAGCTTGTACGTATTAAAAACAGTCAAACTGCAACTTAGATTTGCAAAAATGTTATTATGTAGCTGACATAGCAATAAAACGCACAGGCGGCTGGTTACTGACCTGAAAATTTGACCTTTAACCCAGTTTGCTGCCTGGAGGCTAGACATGATCCATACATGTCCAATGCAGCCATGGTATACGAGGCACAGCCGTTCATATGTACGCAGCAGAAACACGAGTGTCTCTGTTACACAGCTACGCTGCCTTCAGGAGGGATCAGCGCACATCATGCTATTTGTCTCATTTCAGCCACCGAACACCGAACATCTTTGGCAAACTCCCCATAAGAAACTGGCTTTCTGTGTTTTTTTATTTTGTGGGAAATCACAACACAACTTTTGTTTCTTTTATTTTTAAAGTGACTCCTATTTTTATTGTTTTATTTCTGAGTGCATGTGCAAGAGAATGCAGCTTGATGAAGTATTAATTTATTAAAGTCGGATTCGTGTGTGATCAGTTAGAGCTTGCCTAATGCAGAGCAGGAACGGTTGTGCTTTACACATCCTGGGAGCCGTCACAGTCGGCTTTGTGATTTCCCACAGAATCACAAAAAACATCACACCATCCTCTGATGAGGAGTTTATCAAAGAGCGTCTGGTCGAGTCTGTCAGGCTAAAGAATGAGAGTGTGGCTCTCGCCAGGCGAACGGTAACAAAACACACTGAGGACACTGCAGGACATCTGGAGCTCCAGGTGAAACACAAATGCAATCATTTTGGTTCTGGACGAGACCTCTGATGTCTACAACACAGCCCAGTTACTCATCTTTAAATATTGGATAATGACAGTTTTAGATTGGCTCAGTGAAACAGACAACAGCAGGACTGGTTTGTTCACAGAGGTGATGTCCAGATAAAAGTGACTGAAATCAACCCAGAACTGAAATCGGTGTGTGCTAAAAATCAACCATATTGTTGATGTTTTAACTAAAATAGTTAACTTGACAAGACGTTTGCTGCACTTTCAGAGGAGACTGAAGATGGTGACATAGGCTACGTTCACTCTGCAGGTCTTGATGCTCAATTCAGATTTTTTGATCAAATCCGATTTTCTTGTCTGCTCGTTCACACTACAAATAAAATGCGACAGCAAACGCGCTCTAATGTGAACGCTCAAAGCGGCCGCATGTGCAAAAGAAGACGTCACACACAACGCGCTCTGTTTAGACCCAGAGCAACAGTATTGTTTGACAGATGGTTCTTAATATAAAGACTTCAGACTTCACGTTTCCCAATTTTTGCTTTAAGTTATTCTGTTATTTACATAATAATGTAAATAACCTAATAATGATCCTTATTGCTGTTTTAGAGGAGCGCTGCTTCAAAGGATAGTTGCAGATTTCTGTCAGAATCTGCAGATTATACAGTACAAAGAAAATGTTCACGTTTCTCCAACGTTGTCTTCCCAACAGTTTCACTGACATCTACACTGGATGGCCAGGAAGCGTTCGTGATGTCTTCTCCGGCGCTGATAATCAGCGTCTGTCTTGTGTCAGTGACGTAAAAGACGGATTTAATGTGACATGACCATCAAACAGCAGCTTTCTAAAACATCAGATATGTATCAGATTCAGCACCACATACGAAAGTGACCCAGATCGGGTTTGAAAATATCGGATTTGTGCCGTTCACACTGTCACACCATGATTGGATATGAGTCGCACAGGGTCAAAAAAATCGGATTTGATGCACTTTCGCCTGCAGTGTGAACGTAGCCATAGGCTACCACTCAGCTGTCAGGTGGCCAGTGGACACTCAGTGTTTACTGGCCTTTTTGATGTTGCTGAGCTGGATGTGCATTGATTTAAAAATATACTAGACTGTTGCTTTGGCCGTGTTTATCATCTCTGTGATTACTTTTGTCTTCGGCCTTCTTTAGCATTAAAATCTGTTTGGACGAGAGACAAGCTGTAAAAACCAATTCAAGACTTTGAGTCAAGTTCAGACATTATGTCTCCTTCATTTACAACGCCATGACGAGGCCATTAAACTGTCCGTCTACTGTCTGAGAGTCAGTAGAAAACAGTCAAGGCAAAAGTTTTATTAAAGACACTTAAATGAAAACTGAAAGCAGACATCCTCTGAAGCTTTGAATATATTTTTTAAAGGAAGTCAAACAAAGTAAAAACAAAACGACCACTTGTGCAGTTTTGGGACAATATTAATGATGAATTAAATTTCAGAATAAGAGCTTGTTATGGACAAACTATCATGAATGTTTCCTCATTAAAGACACAATTTGGACTAATGATATCAAAATACTTCATCATGTTGGCTGCTTCTCCTTTGTATCGTGCAGAAACGTTTGTGGGCACACGCACATAAATCCACTTAAGAAGCACATTACCTGCGTTTCACCAGCTGCCGAAGGCCGGTACTTTAAAGTGCGATCGTTTATTTGTAGAGTACGCGTGTGGCTCTCAGGAGATCAGGACAGCAGCTTTGTAGCTTAACCTCACTATTTGTGCACGTGTCTGTAGATTTGAAGTGCACATGCACGTATGTTTGTGTACATAAACTCACCGTACTCGGCTCGCAGATGCTCTGGAATGTGCGGCTCATAACCTTCTTTCTCTGGAACTTCATCAAAATCATCATCATCGTCGTCGTCCTCTCCATCTGAAGAGACCTTCATCTGAGGAAGAGGAGAATCGTTAGCTTAGTTATGTTAAAGCATCCAGTTAAAGCAGCTGCAGGAAACTCCACACGTCTAATCGAATGTTGTAGATGCAGTCATGTAAAAAAAGATGGTTTTAACAGACTTTATGAAGTCCTGTGGAAAAACATGAATCAAGAAGGCGAGTAGAAGCCAGACGCTGCTAATCCACAACAACAAATGCACAAACCTCAACAAACAGAAACAGCGAAATGAATCATTTCAAGTTACTTAAGCTGGTTCGATGAACTATTGAACCGTCGGGTGCAAGCTGCCTTCTATCAGCCTTAACTTGAATCTTTATTTTAATTGTTTAATGACAAAAATGGGCCATGAATTTTTCCACATACTGCATAACCACAATCAAGCGCACACTACTCTGTCGCTGCACCTGAATACCGCAGTAATGGTTGCACCACTAGATGGCAGCATAAACAATTTGTCACTGGATTCGTGCGACTCTCCTGCGGATCACTCTGGTTTTCTTATTAGCTAAGGGGAGAGGGATGACGATGTGTGTGTCTGTGATGAGCTTCTATCAGTAGTAAGCAAAATTTATGGTTTTTAATTTCCTGGTGAGCTTGTTAGCCATTGGCTGAGCTACAATGCAGAACACAACACACACACAGGCTCATTTCCATAACACAAATCCGTGTGCGTGCATGCATTTGTGTGCGGCGGCCCTGTGCTTTTAACAGCTGAGGAGCCACACACACAGAGTCACACGTCTAGCAGTATAATAATCACAATGATTAGTGTTATGAGGAGCAGTAAAAGCTAACGTTAAACTAACCTCTAATTCCCAAACGCCTCTTTTTCATTAGAGTGTAATACCCGATTGTGTGTGTGAGCGCGATAGAAGGCTGCTGCGTTACTGCTGATAAAGCCCATTAAAATGTTAGAATTGGTTTACCAATAATGAGTCCCTGAATAATTACCCACATGTCCCTCCCCCCAACATACACGCACACATTTACAGCTCAACCACAGCACAGACTCAGTTAACCGTGTCACAAAGCTGGATACACACCTCTGATCCACCACGCAGAGACCAATTAAAACACTTCATATTACAATACTCAACATTCAGTTAACAAGCAACTAAACAATTAAAGCCTAATTACCTCTCATTAATGCAGCTACAAAGGCTGACATATTGTGGAAGAAGGTTTGAATCAGAGAGAAATTAGACCTCATTTATGACATGTGAACAAATACTGTAGTGGATTAAAACCTCTATAATAAATATGCATGAAATTACTTCAATTTCAATTCAATTTTATTCATACAGTCACCTCGAGGCGCTTTATAAGGCTTGAGTTTTAAAATGAGAAACACTGACATGAAGTCATCTGAGTGAAATGACTAACTCGCTAACCTTTAACCAAAATAACTAGCTGCTGTGTTTATTGTAGCCACAGTGCAAACCGTCGATTCATTCGTTGGATTTTCTGTCTTTGTTTACTGACTGTTACTGATATTTACAGGAGGCACTGTGACAGCAACCCTTACCGCTGGCATTTTAACTGCCGTGCTGCATCAGTGTGTGTTATTGGTGGATCACACACACACAGATACCTGCTAATAAGTGCTAATTAACATATAAACACAAAATACAGTTCATTCATTTAAGTTGCCAAAGTGAGGTCTGCACACAGTGTGTGTGTGTGTCAGCGTACCTGTCAATCAAAGCGTCATGCTCTGATTGACAGGCTCGTTGTAAAATAATTCACTCACTCACCTTTTGTTATTTATCGTGTCATAAATCCAATTGCAGCAGACTCTAAACATTTTCAGATAAAACCAGCCATGATAAGATGTAGTCTATGGGAACTAACTCACTTTTGGAGCCAGCTGATTAGAGGAACTGCAGGGTTTTTGTTTTTTTTGTGGGGTTTTCTTCCTTTAGTCAATTTTCACTTCATTTTTATTTATATAGCACCAAATCACAACAACAAAGTGCCTTATATTGTAAGATAAAGACAATAATACGAGCCTTTTCTGGACAGGAAACGAGGAAGGAGCAAACCCAGGCCCAAACCCCCGCAGCCTCGTAACTGGGGCTGGGCCATATCATACCGTTCAAGGTAATACCGGTGTAATTTTGGGCAACGATAGGAAAATGAAATATCGCGATAGAATATGGGTAAAACGCGCATGCGCACTACCTATGTTTACATACGCACATGGCGGCGACGCAGAATGAGAAGAGCGAAAGCTGATCGTTAAATGAAACAGATGAACCAGAACTGGTTTGTAAAAATGCTGCAACTTCAGTGGTGTGGAACTGGTTTAGCTTTCGTCCGTCAGATACACAGCAAAGCACTATTTTTGGTAGAGCATGCGGGCCGTCGATATTACCGTGTTGTTTGGAAAATACGGCACACTTAAAATCAATCCTTTGATTTTTCTGAAAATCGACAGAGCTCCTTATAATCCCGTGTGCCTTATGTATGAACTCTGGTTGTGTTTACTGACCTCGAAACGATTTTATGTACACGGCGCTCGAAAATCTGTCAGATGTTTCAGTACGACTTTGCTAAGCTACGAAGCCGCACCGCTTGATGGATTGTCGGAGCATTACGGCTATCGTAGGCGGAGCCTCGCGGAGTGATACGTACTGTGCTTCAACATAATATTACGTATTGTGTGTGTATAACCTCTTTTTAAGTTTTGTGGATATTATACATGGTTATGCTGAGGATATGTCGGCCAGTTTCCACTGGAAATGCCTTTTGGTTAAACTGTCAGCAAAGAATTTGCACTGTTACATTTTTATGTAACTTTAATGCACATAAAAAAAACAGCTGCTTGTTTAAGTGAAAATACATTGATGGGGTTTTTGCACTAGTAAAGTTGTGGAGTTGTACAGTATTTTGTCTAGTGTCAATTATATCGTCAGTTATATTGTTATCGCAAATTTTCAAATGTATATTGTGATAAATATTTTTGGTCACATCGCCCTGCTCTACTCGTAACACTGCAGACACTGCAGTTCATGTACATTTCCCAGCTTAGGTGTTATTAATACAAACGATCCGTTTCTTCAAAGGAAAGATTTTGCACAGAGTGAACATAAAGTCTGAGATACTGATTCTTGACTTACGTTTTTATTATTTGAAAAAGCTGAAAGAATCCTGTTAAACTCAAGGGTACAAAGCCCAAACTTTCTCTGTTACTCCACTCGGCTGCTATCCTTATTCATCCTCGGAGGACAACGGCTCCGCACACAGCAAATGCACACACACATATACACACAGATATAGTCTCTATAGGTTTTTTGCTTGTCTACTTTAATCCCGGCTGGTTTATTCTGTTCTGATCAATGACCTAAGACTAAGAAGTGATCACCCAGCTGGACGAAAATCCTGCCCTAACATCATCCTTTTTCCCCCTCTTTCTGCCTCTTTGTCTCTAATTCACCTTAATTTAATCCTGATAGCATCGAGTCCTGTCGGCCGGCCTGGCAGAGCTGTAAGTCTCACAGTAGAATTAGCTTTCCCCTAGAAACATTTTGCTGACGGGCAGAGCACTTAAAATATGGCTTCTATTCCCCCACATGGCTGCACGGGGGGCTGCTTTGCATTTTAACAGAGCTTTGGTTTATTCCCTGGGACACACACACACACACACACAGAGGGAGAAAACCACACGGTAACACAGAGTTCCCCACGGGAGATAAAAACTGCTTCTTTAACTGAAACTCTAGATCTCGCAGACAAATTAGAAGTGATAGTTTAAGTAAAGCGGAGCCATGCGTCACTGTAATAGGAAAAGGACAAAACAAATATTGGTAACTTTCACATTAAAAACAGGCCCAGATAGAAATAAAAATAGCTCCGCAACAGAGCAGAATAAATAAAAAGTTGTTTAAGTAAAGCAGGGCTATGTGTTACTGTAATGGCAATGTTTACTGGCAAATAAAATAAAGCAGAGAAATGGGCGAGGATGAAAAATAAGCATTCCTTTAACAAGCAAATAAAAAGAGATCTGTTGAAATTGGCTGCTAAAGTTGAGACCATACATTATCTGGGCGATAAAGCAACTGTGGGTTTGCAATGGCGACTACCTACTGAAACTCATCCCCCAAAAACTCTGTTCTTTCTACCAAACTCTCATTTTTTTCCTAAAAAAATAAAATAAAATCTATAACACAATCTGTAAAAACGCCACTAAATAATAGCACGTCAAAGTAAGAGAATCTAGGATTTTCTCTCTAACATATTCGAATAACACCAGAGACAGAAGCAATAGACACTACTCTGACACTAGAGGTGGGAATCACCATACATCCCACGATACGATATTATTGCAATTTTTTTAAAATATTTTGCGATATTCAGATTCTGTACATAAAGGTAAACTTTATCAATATTCATTTTATCTAATATCAAAGTCTCACACTCAGTCTTTCTCTCATTTCAGTTTTATTGTTGACAAACTGAACGGTTTGTATTACAGTCTAGTCCAACTTAACTGAATCAACCATCTGGTACAATTATAGCTATTCTGAACTATGCAGTTTATGAAAACTATGCAGCCCCTTCAGCAACTGAAGAATTTGAAAGTAAATTAAAACTAAATATAATTTTGCATTAAATAAAAAAGTTTTAAACTTAATTAAAATAAAACATGTCTTAAATTAAAATAAGTAAACTGTCATGTTTATTGCTGCCAAAAAACGTTAAACACATTTGGACAGTGAAGGAATGTCAGGATTCTTGCTCAGAAAAAGGATCAACATGCTCTGAAGTCAGAGCACAAAAACCTTTTTGTAACAAAATATCGATTTCTGCTGTCCCTGTATCCATACACTATTAGCAATAAAATATCACCATACTACACAGTATCCATTTTGCCCCCACCCCTATCTGACACCAGGATGTAGTCCCAAAAAAGCTAAGTATGAAGAGGACGTTTGGCATCACAGCTGATACGATACCATCAGCACCTCCAGTTAAAAGTCAAATCGACCATCTCTAGATTTCATCTCATTTCGGTGCCGCCAATGAGGTCAGTGTACAGAGCTCTATGAAGTTTTCTACTATTGGATCTATGCGATGTCATAAGGGATACCCCTGACACGGCTGCACCAAGACGCTGTATAAAAGAAACAACAAGTAATTTGAACAGCAAACACAGAGATGGAGACAAAGTCCTGAGCTAAACTCCATCCGGGGTTCAAGTAACCGATAACTGGACACTGACTGTCTGGCAGGAAATCCCAGCACACGCTGGTAAGCTTTAGAGTGAAGGTTGTTACAGCAAATGCATTTTGATGTTAAGATGTGCACACAGTACCTGCCTCAGACCCACAGCTGTGGGGGGAAAGGTGCAACTAGAAACTAAAGTATGTCCCTGCATCCACAGGTGTGCTGCTTATTCAGCGTCTACGCCGTCTCCCCCTCTGTCCTCCCCCTCCTCTCTCTTAAGTAAGACTCTTATCCTTTATAAAAATGATGTGAGGGCGCCGCCTCGGACAACTGCTCCCCTGACTTCATTTGTCTCTTGGCAAGTTTGATGGCGCTGCGTTTAAAAACCCATTCAATCTTATAAACCAAAAATTAAATGTAGTCGAGTGTGATGGGCACTCAGTGCATCTGCTATTTATATGCTAATGTACACTCAGCCTGCCAAGGCCTGGCAAATTATTACTGCACAGCCATAAGTCAGGTGTATGGCAGAGAGGGGAGGGGCGGGTTAACCAGCACGCAGACACACATGGAGGGCGAGAACAAGAGCGAGAGCAGGAGGACGCGAAGGGGAGAAGGAAGGAGGAGAGGAGACGAGAAACGAGGAGGCGAAAAAGCCCTAAAACGCTGCCTGTGCAGACGCGTTATATATCGCTCTCCGGCAGGCTGTGCACACACTCGGTGACGAGATAATTTCATTGTACATTTGAGGCCGAAATGGAAAATGTCTTTCGGGAATACCGACGGGCTCTAATGCCGCCATTATCACAAGGCATTTGCTTTAAGAGAGGGCGAGCGAGAAACAGCTTAATGAACACATCATACACAAATGCTTTTCTAAACATACAGTCATCTTCCTCGCAATATTACGCATATATTACGTGCGCACATCTGTGCAGATATTAGAAGCTGAGGCGCGCGGCGGCTTCTGCTCTGTGACTCTGTGCCGTTTCATCACCGTTCCCTTCTGGAGTTTGGACTCTATCACACGTTTCCCACCCGGCCCGGAGGCAGGGGTGGGTCAGCCGCCATCTTTGCTATTTTAATCATTAATTCCGTTTACTTATAAACCTGTAAGTAACCCATCTGTGAGACCCTGCTTCAATTATTACCACTGTTACAAGATATTCCTTTTTCCATCTTTGCTTTGTTGAGGAGACCCGAGGTCTGCTGCCTCTGATTGATTTCAACATATTTACAAACTAATTAGGCCTAAAGCCTGCAGTGGAGCCTGACCTATTCAGGGCTTGATTTGCCACAACATCCCACATCTCTATTACCATCTTGCACTTCTATTCATTACTACCTAGAAGGATCCCATGGGATCCACTCTAATGACAAAAAGCTTTGCACTCCCCTCTCTCTGTAGTCTCTTCTCTGCTGCTTTACCCCCATTACCCTCCCACACCACACACACACACACACACACACACACACACACAGCCTTTGTCTCTGGAGAGCAGTCAGCTTATATGATGTATAAGGTGACATCTTTATTTCACTAACCTAGCCTGGCAGGTCTATTAGCCAGCCTGGAGCTTCTCAAACCTTCCCCTGTCAGCGAGCTTATTTTCAGCTGTCTAGTTCATTTCCCCCTCCCAGCCTGTCTCAATCTGTGATCAAAACAGTCATTATTATACACTGTCACCTACTACCGTAGTGAAATGACCCTGCTATTCTATTTTACTAGTAAAACTACTGAAAGCTTTGGCGAGACAATTAAAATGTCCAGAAAAACCTTTCACAGAAGGACCGGGCTCCGGAGCCGGTTCGGTCCTTTGGTCAGTGATGGACCGTGACTATCCCAGTGCATCCATCATTTCCAATTTGGAAACCCTTCCTCTTTCATACTATCAGAGATCCTTGATGAAACCAGACTGTGCCCACTCTGACTCACTGCATTATACTCCAGTAGCAGAACCATCCATTTCCATCCACTCATATTCAGAGAATTGTGACATTCAGTCTCTGAATCACCAAATTCTAATAAGTTCGCTTTGAGCTGGTGTACCAACTTTCAATGGGCTTCTTAGGAGTTTGTGCAATGCACCCTATACACCTGCAACTGCAGTCATTTTGCATTAAATGATTCTAATAAGCATTGAAGTACCGCGTACTTCACGAGACTTCGCAAACTTGCTGCATACATTTTTTATACGCGTGTTACGTGCACGAGATGATCCAATCAACCGAGCCGACGGTTTTCTGACTGGCAACAAATGAATGAACAACAACGAAGGCTGGATGTGAAGTTCTGAGGATTTATATGAAACCTTTTTGGCCAAATCGAGCAGGCAAATTCCCAACGGTACTGAGACAAGTATATTTGGTGTCTGTGTTATGTATAGAAGTGAGAGAAGCCGGTCCATTCAGAGAATGGATGTACGCATGAGAAAGAGGGAGGGTTGGAAGAGAAATAGAGAGATAGTCTTTCTTTGTTTATCTCCGGTGAGAAACAGGCGGCCATATCCATTGTGCTGTGATAAGATGGGTTATCAGCAGTAAACAAGGCCCTGGCCTGTATGAATGGAGCTCGGAATGACTGAATATAGTCTTAAAAACAGATATGTTTAAATAAGTCCGCGTGTCTTATCCTTTCCTAAACATTAGCCCACGTTTTCAGTTTGCAGGGTTCGACAGATGCATATAGGATTCACATCTCATAGCTCTTACTGAAAATGCATTTCAAGCAGCCGCTGTTCTAAAAAGTATGCAGGGCGCTGTAGACGACGCTGCAGGAGACGCTACAGGAGACGCTGCAGGAGACGGAGCTAAAACGCTTCAAGTCCCTCCACACGAAACACAACAAAGCTTTCACTAGTGAAACAGCACCGGCCTCATACCTGCAGTTTAACAACATTAAACCAAAGAGTGTCGTCTGCTGTTGATCACAGCATCAAAGAAATGGGATTTGTCTTTTGACCTCATGTGACAGCCTCCATCAGCAGACAGGAAGCTCGTGCAACTGACACAACAAAGAAAAATGGATGAAGGACAAATTTAAAAAAGGTCGAAATGATCATTCAAAAAGAAAGAATATAGTATATATTTAGAGACGCACGCGTTTCCATTTGACTCACTATCCTGATGTTATTTATTCAGAGGCAGCCTAAAGTGGCCGTTCAAGGAACTGCAGTTTTCATCGTTCAGCCCCAGACACCAGCGAATCCTGCAGCGCTGCATCACCGACATAGTTAGATTAGATCATATAATAGTTACAGACTCCGCGGTCATCGTGGAAATCTATAGAAAAAGGTTCCGATTGTCTGGACGCACAAATCTGTTGTGATAACGTTGCTCGCAGAGGTAGCAGCATGAACAAACCTAACAGGAAGCTCTCGGATGCTACAAACGAATTAAGTAATAGCAGGAGTCTCGGTGTGAGGAGCAACAGCAGAGCAGCGTGAGTGTGCCCGACTGCATCTGTGTGATTATTGGCATGAAAGCCTACAGCTTCACAGGGCCCCCCCCCCCACACCCTTTACTTTTACTTCCCATCCACTCGACACTGTTTGCACTAATTCGATTGGATGCGTGGTCATCACTTAAATCACTTTAAGCATATTTGCACTGCACAACACATTATATTTCTTCATTTCCATTTAATACTTGTACAGCTGCTGTTATTATTCTATTTCTTCATACATTCTTATATATTTCTATACTGTGTATTTGTGTATTTTGTTGTACAGTTATTTCATTTTTAACTTTAATTTTTATATTTTATTTTATTCCTTCCCTCCTATATCGTATAGATTTTAAAATTATTTTGTTCACTTTTAATATTCTGAATAATTTAGCGCCCAGCTGTTTTTCTGAATTACTCCACTCATACAATCCCAACAGAGCACTTAGATCGTCCAATCACAGGCTCCTAGCACAACCTGGGTCTCGAATGAAGTCGAGAGGTGACCGGACTCCGTGGCACCCAGACTCTGGAATAACCTCCCTGCTCATATTCGTACTGCTGAGTCGATCCAGTCTTTTAAATCACGTCTTAAAACTTTTCTTTTTACTTTGGCTTTTGATTCTGTCCAGTTGGCTGGTCCAGCTTGTTGTGTTGTTTGTTGTCCTCTTTTATTGTTTGTTTTAATTGTCTCATGCTTTTACTGACTGTGAAGCACTATGGTCAACACTGTTGTTTTAATGTTTAATGTACAAATATTTTGATTTGATTCCCAGTTAAATTGACCCTTTTTAATTTTCATATTATCTTATTCAGTCTTTTTTTCTTTAGGTCAGAGCAGTTGTGTAAGCATTTCACTGCATATCGTACGGTGTATGACTGTGTATGTGACAAATAAAATTTGAATTTGAATTGACTCCGCCCTCCTAGATCCTCTTTTCTCATTATTTAAACAAGCAGCTCCATCTGCCTCCATAAAGCTGCTCTTCCTTCCCTGCAGTTCGCCCGTTATGGGAGACTATACTGAGAGGCCCGCTGTGAGAGAAACCAATCGCGTGGTGTGTCAGCCACCCGACAGAGAAGGACCCAGTAATGGAAGGCCTTTTAAGGTTAAAAAGGAAAAGCTAATTATGATAAAGGGGCTGTAAGTTGTGTGGTTATCACAGTGCTGGGCCTGCTGGTGCAGCAGACTGGTCCCTGACAGTGATAACCAGGCAGAGTAAGACGCCCGGCGCTCTGTCACTGTCACTGTGCCACTCTGTTCAGCTAAAGATGGATTCAGACTCTACAAATTTTATGCCTTTTTTCCCCAACATGTACTTTGCATTTGTCGCTCCTTTAATAACAGCAGCCTGCAGTTGATTCTCTACGATTTGCCTCTTTTTCCCCTTTTAGAAATGATCTGCACTCCAAGTGTGTTGTCAGCATCTAAAACAGCAACTGTTCATCATTAAACCGTTTCAAACAATATGAAGCAGAGCTCTCGTGAGATGACGTTTCCTCTGGTCGGAGGGGCCGCTCCTCCTGCCCCTCCTGCTCAAACAGCAGCAGAGTGGCGATCCCAAGTCAGATACAGAGGCAGCGAGATAGACCTATCAGCTATCAAGCCACGGGGCACATTAGCGGTAGTGAAGTGAATGAATGGGTACATCCTCCCCCTTGCTCCCCAATTTCTCCTCTCTCCTCTAATGCATTATGCATTATGGCTGTACCTCACTACTATCTCACCTCTCCCAAATGTCTCTGCTATTAATATTTCCATCCTCGCTATCTCGATCTCTCATGAGACTGGGAAGCCCACGCAGGAAACGATGTTCAAAGAAGAAAAAAGGATATTTTATAGCCTCGCACATCAAAACAAAAACAATGATGATGCGCTCGCTCGGTGACACGGACGCAGACACAACACGGCTTGTCCTCGTAGTACGCTGCGTGCTAGCAAAGCAGCAGATGTGCAGCTGCAAGAAGTTGGTGGCGACCCCACAGCACCAGCACTCTGCACTGACCACATTTATATGACTTGGACCCAAAGGGACCCTCGCACAGTGCAGAAAGATTACAATAAATCCCTGAAGAGCATCTACGTGACAAAAGGGCAGCGATGGGTCTCGTTCAAAGTGTGCGCACTAATCTGTGGTTAACTGTGCATTTAAACTCCACACGTACACGATTAAAGACACTTTCTCACAATGTGTGCACAAACGTTTTCACACTCTTACCTGCTCTGTCACTAGCTAACCTTTTAGAGATAGTTGCACATTAGCTACAAGCCCTGGAGGTACAATGTGAGACTAGACTACGTAAGATAGCACTTACTAACATTTCCCAAAATACTCCCTGACTGACTGAGTCAGAGAGTCTCACAGCTCGGTGAAGACAAGCATGTGAAGCTGTGTTGGTGGAAGCTAGAGCCCTTCTGGGACTAATGCAGGCGTCAGGACTGTATGTCTCATATTGTTTTACGTTCTACAAAAAGAAAACAGCACATTGTTCAATTTGTCTTTTGTAAAATTGATGCATAAAATTTAATAAAAATGTCTGAGGGAAAGAAAGTGAACAGTCTGGGCTAGATCCATTTTCTTCTGCTTATCCAGTTCAGGGTCATAATGGAGCTCGAGTCTGTCGTAGGAACGGGGAAGGGCAGGGCATTTGCACTCACAGTCACACCTGTGGACAGTTTGAATCACTATTTAATCTAACCTTACTAACTGCATGTGTCTGGATTATGGGAGGAAGCCAGAGTACGCAGAAGGAACACATGAAGATGTGGGCGACCGTTGCTCAAGAGTTGGCAGTTCGTCTTGTGATCGGAAGGTTGCCGGTTCGAGCCCTGGCTCGTTGTGTCCTTGAGCAAGACGCTTCACAACCGCCTCCTGGTGATGGCCAGAGGGGCCGATGGCGCGATATGGCAGCCTCGCTTCTGTCAGTCTGTGGCTACAACTGTAGCTGCCTCCACCAGTGTGTGAATGTGAGAGTGAATGAATCGTAAAGCGTTTTGAGGGTCTCAAAAAGCGCTTTACAAATGCAATCTATTATTATTAAGACACGAGAAGAACAAACTCCAGCAGAAAGGCCCGATCAGATGGTTGACTTGCACCCAGCACAGATCTTCTTCTGACGTTGGCCAACTTTTGATCCCACGCGATCCAGGCTGTGGGGAGGCTGACTGATGACTGATGGTGTGCTTTTCTATCCCAGTATGCTTTTACTGCACCGGCAGTGTGTTTGAGATCGTTGTTATGAAGCCTTTAAATAGTTTTGACAACATCAGAATCAGATTACTTTATTAATCCAGAAGGAAATTATGCAACACCACTGAAAGAAATGCAGACAGAAACCATGACCGAGCCTCCAGCATGTTTTACAGATGACTACAGACTCAGTCTTCTACCTTTCTCCTTATTTTGAGTCTGGATTCATCGCTCCATAAGCCTGTTGCTACTGGCTTTCCCAGGTCAGATCTTTGATGAACGTTTCTTAAAAACATGCCTTTCACATACTGTTTCAGGTTGCCACAGTCAGGACTCTGCAGACTACGACAAGAAGTTTTCTACCAATAGCACTTTTACCTTGTTAAAGCCTCTTTAAAGTAAAGAAATACTGCTGTATGTCTATCAAAATGTGTCATCTTTGACATTTTTATAGATTCATCTCCTTCCCTCAGTCAGAACTGTGATAGATGACCCAGAACATATCGCCAAGACAACAAAGAAGTGGCTAAAGTAAATATCACCTTCAAAGCCTTTACGTGCAACATATTTCTCTGTCATGTCCTGCTGACGTTGCACAGCGTGAGGCTTCAGTCAGCTTTACTACACATACAGCTGTAGCCCAGCCTGACTCTTTGTTAGGTGCAGCAAAATCAAACCAACACAAGGACCCAATTTAGTCCAAATGTTCCTTCCTGGATGTAAAAGTGAAACTTTTTAAAAGGAGTTGATGACATATTGAGCGTCCTCGGAGAAGCAGAGATGACGCTGCTGACTCCAGAAAATTCTTCTATGGGACTCCGTTAAACTTCTCTCTCCAAACACAAAGAACCTTTAAAAAGCAATTTATTTTAATGGGAGTTTTGGTTGAGGAATCAGTTCCTCTGTAAACACACTCAGGCTGCTGCTGCAGGAGAACCCAACAGAATTTAGAGAAACATGAAGCTTTTCTCCATCACTGCAGGCAGAGGCAGCCAGTTATCAGCTGCAGCTGTTCTATCAGAGCGCCTCACTCCTGCACCATCACCTGTGTAATGGAAAGCTCCCCTATTTGATTTACAATAGAATGCTGCCATCTACTGGTTACCTTCTATAATAGCACCAAATCAATCTGCTCACACTTGGGCAGGTTAAATGTAACCAAACAACTTTTTTTATTATTTAACAAAAAGAGAGCACCGTGTCTAATCTTAACTACGAGCTGTATCCATCCATCTTCATCCGCTTTATCCGAGGCCGGGTCGTGGGGGCAGCAGCCTAAGCAAAGAGGCCCAGACCTCCCTCTCCCCAGCCACCTCCTCCAGCTTATCCGGGGGAACACCAAGGCGTTCCCAGGCCAGCCGAGAGATATAATCTCTCCAGCGTGTCCTGGGTCTGCCCCGGGGCCTCCTCCCGGTGGGACATGCCTGGAACACCTCGCCCAGGAGGCATCCTTGTCAGATGCCCGAACCACCTCAGCTGGCTCCTTTCGATGTGGAGCAGCAGCGGCTCTACTCTGAGCCCCTCCCGGATGGCCGAACTCCTCACCCTATCTCTAAGGGAGAGGCCAGCCACCCTTCGGAGGAAGCTCATTTCCGCCGCTTGTATCCGCGATCTCGTCCTTTCGGTCACTACCCACAGCTCGTGGCCATAGGTGAGGGTAGGGACGTAGATCGACCGGTAAATTGAGAGCTTCGCTTTTACACTCAGCTCCCTCTTCACCACGACGGACCGGTGCAGCGTCTGCATTACTGCAGCTGCAGCCCCAATCCGTCTGTCGATCTCCGGCTCCCTTCTCCCATCACTCGCGAACAAGACCCCGAGATACTTGAACTCCTCCAATTGGGGCAGGAACTCATCCCCGACCCAGAGTGGGCACTCCACCCTTATATGAGCTGTATCATTAGCTATAACTCACCACTTTGCGGACCCTGGCCTTGTAGTCGATGTGAAGCTCTTTGTGTTTCTGCAGCGTGGCTTCCAAAGACCTCTTCAGGTCAAGTGCTCGTCTCAACAGCTGCTCCTCAGCACCTGATTTGGTGAACACCTGCACACACAGGGAAACCAGAAATACAGGTAAGATGGCCACACATACATACATACGTACTCAGACAGCTGGTCAGGCTGCCCGCAGTAATGTGACCAATAGAAATCACGCTGTGAGCCAGCAGGAGAGCGTTTGAAATAATCTAAATAATCATGGATTCCAAAACCATGGTTAAGCACTGATGTAGGAACATTGATGTATGACAGCAGAGCCACTGCAGGCATTTACACCAGTATTTAACACAGTTAATGCACAGAGACAGAGGCAGACGTTCTCCAAACTCTCAGAACAAACGCTGACTACGTTCTCTTAGTCCACAATCTTATATATTCTTACAGACACGCAGAAGATACAAATATACGCACATCAAAAGAAGCAATGTTCTCAAAGTACTGAAGCACGTCTAAAATAATATCTCACCCTCTGTTTACATGGAAACACAAGTGCTCAGCTTCTTTTCATGTTTAACGCAGCGCTAGCAGAGAGGCACTCGAGAGTCTTGCAAGAATGTAAGACCATAACAAACACACAAGGAAACAGTTAACTACACAGGAGAACCGCTGTTCAAATACTCTGCTTTTGGCCTTTGAGGTGTGTGTGTGTGTGTTCTTACCTGAACCCAGCCCTGCACAGCTGGCAGATGTTTGGCTGTTATGAGTTTATGGAGGTCTATCACCGTGGAAACCACCGGCTCGTTATCCTCCGTCTCCTTCACATGAAGACCTGGAAGAAAAACAGCGCTCACTCCTCTGACTGTGCCGACACGTTAACAGGACTATTAGAGGCCTGTTTGATTCTCAAAGGTCTGCTTTATGCTCATTGAACAGCACGATCCATTCACCTGGACACCGCTGCTCTACTCAGAAGATCCCCGTGATATTATTTAGACATTTGTATATGAAATGCCACGAGTGCAACATCCTTCATGAGTTATATTAGAGTCAAACATATTTGTGGTGCCGTCACATGTTTACAGGCTTTAATAAAACAAAACTGTGTCATGTTTGAATGTTAACGACTGAACTGTAATCATACGTAACACATCGAGTGCTTTACACAGACGGGAAATCTCTTCTGCTCCCAAACCCTCGTCTTCATTTCACTAAACAGACCAAAGGCCTCAAAGAATTTATCACCAGCATTTATTTTTGCCCTGTTGAGATAAAAGCGTGAGCACTTTCAGCTCTGATACAAAACAAGCAAAAGAGGGAAGATAAAGAGTAAAATGTTCATCAACCAAAGTCAGACATGTTACCCACACATGCACATCATGCTGACACACAGACATGATGTGGCAGAAACTGTGACTGCTGCTCTTTGCCCGATAAAACGTCGAACATATTTCTGGATGTAGCACTGAACCCTTTTCATCACTTTGAGTGCAGTCGCACACACAGCCCTACAAATAAGTGGTTCGATAGTGTGTGAATGCTACACTCTAAACTGCCAGTTTATAAGGTACACAGTATAAAATGTATTATCTTAATAATGCACAGCGGCTGTTTCAGGGAGTAAAGTTTGTGTTCAAAGGTTTTGCTGTGATTTATTATTTTCTTCACTGGAGTTTCACCGTGAAGCTTCCACGTGTGTGTGTTCTACGCACCAGGACTGAGGTTCAGATCCAGACTGTAGGAGTGAGATATGAGGCCAGAGTTCCTGATAAAGTCTTCATCACCAGCCTCTTCTTCTTCATTCTCTGTATTACTTTCCTCCTGCTCGCTCTCTTCGTCTTGCTCCACCTCCATGACTTCCCTCCTTCCAGCTTCCTTCCTTCTGTCCATTTCCTGCTTCTCCCCATCCTCGCCCTCTGTACCTTCAGACCTTTTCTTTGTTTTCTCCCTCTCTCCTTTCTCCTCCCAGTTCTTTCTGTTTCCCTCTGTCATTCCCATGCTTCCTGTGTTTTCCTCTCTTTCTTGGACCGTTCCCACTCCGCCATCAGCCCTCAGGTCTTTGCTGCAGCAGGGCTGCTCATCATCTGAAGGACACTTAGTGTCTGGCTGGGAGTTGGAGGGGCTGCTGTTGGCTGTTTGGATGTCTATGGGGCTGAAATCTGGGAAAAGCAGCCTCATGCACGATTCCATCTCTGTCAGCGTTGCTTCTATTTCTTGCTGCAACTCTAACAAAGAAACAATATAAAAGTCTTAATGCCCAAACATTAATAACACTATGTGTAAAGATCCAAATACAAACAAAACCACTGAGACTTTGAGTGTTTAATAGTTTCTGATAATGGAAATAAAAACATTGGTATTAAAACGAGAAGCAGGGAACAACACGATGTAGTTTTACCCTCCATTTCTTTAGCTGCTGCTTCTACTTTCTCCTTGTAGATCCTCTCCATTCTCCTCCGTCTTTCCTCCTCCCTCGTCCTCTCTGCTACTGTTCTCGCCTCAATGTCCTGGAAGTCCACCTGAAAGCATGTACACATAATAGCACCCCATCAAAATCTATCCATGCACACAAAGATGAACAACAACTGTTCCTCACTCACAAGGCCAACAATGCCAGTGTTGCAGCTGGTAAACATGTGGCTCTTTAACACGTCTTTACAGATCACCAGCATCATGCAGCTTCCAGAATCTGTAGTGTGCTTCTATTTCATACTTCTAGAGCAGGGGTGTCAAACTCCAGGCCTCGAGGGCCGGTGTCCTGCAGATTTTAGGTCTCACCCTGGGTAACACACCTGAATCACATGATTAGTTCATTACCAGGCCTCTGGAGAACTTAAAACATGTTGAGGAGGTCTTTTAGCCATTTAAATCAGCTGTGTTGGATCAAGGACACATCTAAAACCTGCAGGACACCGGCCCTCGAGGCCTGGAGTTCGACACCTGTGTTCTAGAGGATTGTTAAGGCTGATACTGAGAGTTGTGAAATCTAAATCTGATAGGCAGAACACAGAACGCTTCCTAACGCCTCCTTTTCCTCGTTGTTTGTATCATGCTGCCTGTGGATCTTCTCACAGGTAATTCAGATGTTATTTCAGTGTGTTTTCCTCATGTACAGGGTCTTGCGGCGGATTCAAACCGAGGCCTCTGCATTAGCCTCATACCACATGGGTCACTCTGTATCTCTGCATCGCTCACCTTTTTAACTTGTTTGAGGAAGTTGTAGCCCAGTGCCAGCTTCTTATAAGCAGAGCCATAAGACGTTTGCCACGACTGCACAGTCTGGACGGCCAGAGCTCTCAGTTTCCTGGCTACTTCTTTGGGAGGAGGGAGGGGCTGCTCTGAATCAGTCTCTACCGTCAGCTCCAAGAACTCCTGTGGGAAGAAGAGAGGTGGAGGAATAGACGAGGGGGACACAGAAAGAAAGACATGCTAACATTAAAGTTGAGTGTTTGTATTGTTCCTCTTTGAATGGAATTCACTGTACGTGGATTTATCCTGCACAGATCACTTAGTGCGCATACGTGAAGCGATATCAGCCGGAAAGCTAAAAAGACTTTCAGTTTGCCTTTGCTCCGTTACGTTTTTATTTTGTTTTTAGTGTTAAATAACCATAAGACTGGGATCCACTCACAACAAACATTAGATTCAACAGTTAGCAGTGCTAGCATGCTAATGGCGCTAGACAACCAGGATGTTGGGGATATTGTCAAAACTGATATGATGGCTTCTGTAGCAGTGTGGTGACTGCTATAAAAAGCCATCATTGGCCTTATTCTGCCAGTAGAAAGCCAGGTCCTGTAATGTTTGGTGTGCACTGGATGATCTCAGATGATTACTAGCTACTAGCAGCTGATTTACCTGGAGGTTGTCCACTAGCAGCATCCTGAAGTGGTGTGACCTGGAGAAGAGCTCCCCGGCGATCTGGAAGGCAGAGAGCCGGATCTCAGCATGTTCTTGGTTCAGCTGGGACATCACTGAGTGGTACACGTGGTCTATGCAGTCATTAGACACTCTGAGGAGCGGAGGACAGGTGGAGAGTAATTAGCCCAGTAACGTTTTTAAATTTGATGTTATGAATCACGAAAGAACTTGTTTGTTGTTGTGAGGACTCATGATGCTGAAAAAGAATCACATGACTGTATTTAACACGTAACCATAAAACCTTTCTTGTGTAGACAAACACAAGTTAATGTACACTCACACAAATTGTTTTGGATGATGACGTCTTGTTGTATTGAACGATCAGCTGTTTTCTTTCATTCTTTGCGTCACCTTTATTTGACTGTCCAGTAACTTTTTATCTGTTCGTGGGAAATTGTGATTCTCATCCTGATGTAGACCCTCTGTGGCACGTGCAGGGGTCGTGCAGGGGTCGTGCAGGGGTCGTGCAAGGGTCGGGGCTTGAGCTCCTCCCCCTTTCCTGATGTGTGCCCTTTTCTTTAGACATTTAACTGTGCGCATGTGGAGTCCTCCCTGTGCCTCTCAACAATAACATTTCATTATTAATCACAATTTCGCTAAATAAAATGATCTGGCTTGCATCGGTCACATGACTACCATTGACCAACGCTCGCCCTTGATGGCAGAGCGCGCTGGTTGCGAGACGAAGACTGATGCAACAGAAACCAGTAAGTAGGGTGTACGGCCCAATCCGGCAGGGAGGGGTGGGATGCCAGATGCCCCCCCTCCTGGCTCTCCTCTCTTGTCTCTTTTGTCTTACTTGTCTCTATCAACCTTTGAAAAAGAGGCTCCAAAATTTTAAAGCTTTAAATTTTTTTAAAATTTTACTTCTCAGTTACAGTGAATTGATGTCCATCCGCCATTCACTTCTGCTTATCCTTTTCAGGGTCGCGGGAGCCTATCCCAGCTGTCTTAGGGCAAGAGGCCGGGTACACAGGTCACCAGTCTGTCGCAGCCGGGCTAACCAGCACATTCACACTATGGGCAATTTAGTGTTTCCAATTAACCTATCCCCATTAACTGCATAACTGTGGGAGGAAGCCAGAGAACCCACGCGAACATGCAAACATCAGACACCAGCCTGATGGCGAAACTGAACTTGGGACCTGAGGCAACAGTGCTAACCACCGTGCCACCGTGCTGCGGTGGATAAACTGTAGAAAACTAAACAGAAGAAAGTAGAAGAGAAATAACAATGTTAACATAAACCACTGACACACTGGTTCAACCCTGGCAGGGCCTCCTTGGATGAGGGTGTAGTGATAACGGCCGAAAAACCCGATGAATTCAAGTCCACTGCTGACAATGTGTCCCAAAATATTAATATTATAGTCTAGATCAGATCTCTAATCCCTAAACCAAACCAAGGAAGGTAAAAATGTCAGATTAACTTGTGATAAAAGGCCGAAACAGCCCGTGAAGTTGAGGCACACAACGATGCGCTCCACTGGCTGCCTTTCCTCATAACAGCCATCAAGACTTTCTCCATTTGAAGCGGTGGATTATCAGGCACTGTAACATCCTTTTATTGAATTATAACACACAGGAGTTAATTAGTTATTACGTACACGTTGGTAAATTGTCTTGTGGTAACTGATGAGACAAATGAGCGCGCTGTGTGTGCAACAGCACGACAAATATTACCTGTCCTGTTATTAACTGCACAACTGTGCTGCTCATTAGCTGCTAGCTACCTGAGTAAGAGTGTCATGGGTCTGCAGGTCTGTCCACGCTTTAGGGAACAAATTTAGTTTTAAAGTAAGTTCCCTGCCTTTCTTCAGGGTTTATATTTCACTAATCTGCATATCCACATAATTATGGATTAAAACACACTGTCTTTCTAAGAAAATACATTAAGAAACAAATTTTATTAGATTTATATTGTAAATAAGACAAAATGCTGAATTTACAGCAGCAAAATGATTTTATCTCTACAAACATTTAAAAGCTTTCTGCACAGATAGTCAAGCAAATTGAATCATCATAAATACATTATTTAATATTTATTACTTTATTTTTTATTCTTATTACTTTATTATTATAGCACCTGGAATAATTAATAAGAGAAGGATTCTGGAAAGTGGCCATAGTATATACACTGTAAAATGTCACTGTATGTGCATGTGTGTGTGTGTGTATTTTATGTGTATAGATTTTTTGGCTAAATTCTTATTTTACTGTAATCTCATTAGACTTGTTCTATCAGCTACCATCTCCTGTGGACTTTTTAATCTCTCAAGTCTCAGATCAACACAGCCCTGCCCTCCAGCACTATCAGCAGCAACGCTGCACCCATCAGGTAAAACATGGCTACGTTTGCATTGCATTGTCCCCACTTGATGACAATGATATAGTTTGAAGCGATATTATATTAGCTTGTTGATGAATGTGGGTTGTTGTTATTCTATGTGCCCCTTTTGATATTCTCTCGACAATCTGCGCGCTTGATAACAGATCTTGATAGATTCAGGGTTTCCTTACTGTGTTGTCAGATACTTACAATCCTGACCCCTTTCCAAAGGATTGCACATTTTGGAGTCTTTCATTTGTTTCATAATTCCACTTTACACCTACAACTAAATAATCGCTGTGGAAATGCTGATGTCATACTTGCAGAGCTTTTTGACCTCCTTCATTTTGTCTTGGTTGAGCTGTGGCTGTCCTGATGTGGTCAGTTCCTCCACCAACTCCGATAGACGCTCCCTCTGAGACAGCTCCATCACTGTTCATCTGCACATAAAAACATACCTTTAACTATACAGTGTGACTCAGGTTACACAAAGGTAAACCTTTACTCTGAATTAAAATCTTTCATATTAAAACTCAATCAATCAGATATCTGTGCAGCGTTTTTTATTTTATAGAATTTAACCAGATACAGAAAAATATACACAATTCAAATCAAAGAAACAAAGAAATCTCCAGATTTCAGGTGGAGTCATTGAAGGCTAGCATAGCATCCACCTAGCTGGTACAATCCTAACAGAACATGAAGACAACAGCATCTGCCGGTTAGCTACTGACCAGCTTGTTTAAACACACTGGACCTCAGGGAGACTTCTACCGGTTAACGAGTCCCGTCGGTGAGCCGCTTCATTCATGACAAAGATCAACAACTCAAACGCGGCTGTATTTCTCTGTTTACGTACAGCAGCGTTTAGTTCTGTCATGCATTTCCTGAAAGCGAACGTACTACCGGTTTGACTTTTCAGAATAAGAGCTTCAAACTGTGCCTATCGATTGTGCTTTATTATCATTTTACTGACTGTAGCTCATGGCTGTCACTCAGGGGTGAGTGGACAACAACAAACAGCTGCTTTTCCTAAACAAAAAAGTTTAAAAGTGACCGCTTGAAAATAAATGTTTTCCTTTTCAGTTGATTCACTTGTTACAACACATATGTAGTATGTATGGGGGCGTGTCCAAATCAGATTTTATATGGGCCTCCGCTTTTACATTAAGATGTATTATTTACGGTCAGCGACCACAAACAGAACTAGAAAAATTTGCATTTCCTGCGAAAATGCAGTGTGGATGCTTTAAAGCTGAAGCTGTCTGCAAAAAGTAGCTGAAAAAGCTGAAAAGTTGCAGAAATTGTAAAAATTTTGCAGAAGCAAAGGAACTTTGCTAAAAAGTAATAACTTGGCAGAACTGCAATATCTTAGAGGAAACATAATACTTGGCAGAAATACAATAGCATAGCAGAACTTGGCAGAAATATTGTAACTTACCAGAAACATGATAACTTCTCAAATATACAAGAATTTAGGAGAAATAGTATAAGATAACAGAAAGAATATATTTAGCCAAAAATACTTAAACATTACAGAAACACTATGATTTAGAAAAATAGTACAACATAGCAGAAATACTGTGATTTACCAGAGACACTGTGATGAACTATGAATATTGTAATTTTAAATTAATACTATGTTTTAGCACAAATACTATCATTTGGCAGAAATACTATGTTTCAGCACAAATACTCTGGTTTAGCACAAATATTATAACATAGCAGAAATACAATTATATAGCAGAAATGCTATATTTAGAAAGAAAAATATAATATAGTAGAAATACTATGATTTAGCAGAAATACTGTAATTAGCACATATACTGTAACATGACAGAAATTCCTCCACTTAGTAGTAATACTATAACATAACACAAATGTTATGATTTGGCACAAAAACCATGATTTGGCAAAAATACTATGATTGAGCAGAAATACTATGATTGAGCATAAGTACTAAGATGTAGTAAAAGTACTTTGATTCATCAGAAATACAATTATGGAGGAGTAATACTTTAAAATGGGAGAAATATTGATACACACACACACACAGAGCCTAAAGGGAACAGTATTTGTGCCATGGAGTGTTAACAAGAATGTGAGGTCCATATTAGAAAAGCTGGTAAAATGATAAAAGTTTGCAGAATTGTAATAAATAATCAATATGAATTACTGGTCTGTGATAGTGTATTAATTTGTAGGGAGAAAAACATGTTGACCAAGGTGGGAGTGAACCCACGACCTTTTGGTTCCAGAACCGTGTCATTACCAACTGCGCCACTGGGAAAGAGAGTGGGAGCCTGGAAAACAGGTTGATGAGCAGTCAGAATTAGATCACGGTAAGAGGCAAAAAACACAGTTTTTTGGAGTTACAAAATGTCGTGTTACTCAAAAACTAGGTGGACTAGAAACATAATTCTTGTACTGGGAGAATCAGCGGACTTTGGTGTACTTTGACTGCGATTTTCATTGCTCTTTGTACAACCATCGCTGAGATATGACGAGAGAAGAAACGGCAGACCTCAGATATGATTGGCTGAATGAGAAGCCGTGCAGGCCCTGATATGTAAATTTCAGGGCTAAGTGTCTCAGTCCTCACAGGATTGGCTGCCTGGGGACCTGGCAGTAATATATAGAAATAGTATGATTAAGCATAAATACTACATTTAGTAGAAATACTATGTTTTAGCACATATACTATAAAAAACAGCAATACTATAATTTAGTAGAAATACTATATTAAGCAGAAATAGTACAAAAAGCAGTAATACTATAAAAAGCAGAAATACTATAATTTAGCAGAAATACTATAAAAAGCAGAAATACAACAAGTTAGCAAAAATAATATATTAAGCACAAATATTATATTAAGCACAAATCCTGTAAAAAGCAGAATTACTATAATTTAGCAGAAATACTATAATTTAGCACAAATACTATATTAAGCACAAATCCTATATTAAGCAAAAATTTTATAAAAAGCAGAAATACTATAAAAAGCAGAAATGCTATAATTTAGCAGAAACACTATAAAAAGCAGAAATAGTATAATGTAGCAGAAATACTATAATTTAGCAGAAATACTATATTAAGCAGAAATACTATAAAAAGCAGAAATACTATATTAAGCACAAATCCTATAAAAAGCAGAAATACTATATTAAGCACAAATTTTATAAAAAGCAGAACTACTATTTTAAGCACAAATAGTATAAAAAGAAGAAATACTATATTAAGCACAAATCCTATAAAAACAGAAATACTATATTAAGCAGAAATAGTATGAAAAGCAGAAATACTATATTAAGCAGAAATATTATGAAAAGCAGAAATACTATAATTTAGCAGAAATCCTATATTAAGCACGAATCCTATAAAAAGCAGAAATGATATAATTTAGCAGAAATACTATAAAAAGCAGAAATACTATAATTTAGCAGAAATACTATATTAAGCACAAATCCTATAAAAAGCAGAAATACTATGATTTAGCATAAATACTATATTAAGCACAAATCCTATAAAAAGCAGAAATACTATAATTTAGCAGAAATACTATAATTTAGCACAAATACTATATTAAGCACAAATCCTATATTAAAGACAAATCTTATAAAAAGCAGAAATATTATAATGTAGCAGAAATACTATAATTTAGCAGAAATACTATATTAAGCACGAATCCTATAAAAAGCAGAAATGATATAATTTAGCAGAAATCCTATAAAAAGCAGAAATACTATAATTTAGTAGAAATACTATATTAAGCAGAAATACTATATTAAGCATAAATACTATAAAAATCAGAACTACTATATTAAGCACAAATCCTATAAAAAGCAGAAATACTATCATTTAGCAGAAATCGTATAAAAAGCAGAAATACTATGATTTAGAAATACTATAACACACACAGAAAGAGAGAGAAGCCAGTTTCTAGGTCAGTCAAGCAGCCTGGGAGCTGCTAAATTTGAATCCACCAATCAGAGAGGCTGTGTACTTTTTTCCCGCCAAAACAGGTGCAGCCGTTTTTACACACACAGCAGAGAGACAGGATTTTTGCAGTCTATTTCTCATAGTGAGGACTAAACTCAAACAAATGACCATAATTTCCTAACCGTAGGGGCTAGAACGGTCATTCTTACACCGTTTTGTTCAGAAGAGATGGGGGAATCTTAAAGTGTTGACAATTTATCATTAAAATATGAATTAATAAAGATATTTGACTTGTAATGCACCATAACTGAGTAGAGGCGAAGCAAAAACTGCCTTGACTTGCCCTCAAACAACGCTTTCTAACTCTAAATCTATTTGGAGTATCGATATCATTCTTTCACCGTAAGAGACAGCAGGCATTGGTGAACAGTCATGGAAATTTTCAGGTCTCTGTGTAAATCCATTAAAAAGATATGACGAGAGAAAAAAGTGGTTCATTTCCAGAGTTTGAAATCTGAAGAAATCTGAGCGAAGGACGAATTTCCTACCTTCAAACAAGTCTAACTCATCTCAGAACGGTAATAGGTGAGAAAATAATTCTTGAATTGTGAGCGTCAGGAGTGTCTGAAGATATATTGGCACAAGCCTCATGTCTTAACGTCGCTTCGTTAAGGAGATATGACGATTCGAATATGCCTCTCATTACAGAAATCAAGCGGTGATTTTGAACAAACTCTCCATTGACTTTCTATGGAGAGTTTTCCGACTTTGTGTTGGTCTGAGGAGATTTTCCAAAATTCTATAAATTCCACAGCAATGATAGTGACATTTTCTGAAAGCCAGCAAAAATACCTACGTTTTGATGTATAATTTGTGGGAGTTGAGTGAAAATTGAGCAAGTAGCAAGAAGTTGTTCGGACATGAAGAGAAAATTGCCAAAGGTACTGTGGCTCACTTAGAACCAACTGCATAGCAACCATAACAACCCATGTATTTTGTGAAAAATCACAAAGATGAAACTCAAAACTTGAAGAGGGATAAGATGAAAATGGTAACAGATATGAAAAAGCTGAATCATACATGAATAGCGCAATAATTTGTGAACATTCTAAAGTTTGAATGGTTGTTCTAGGTGAAAGTATGAGGAAGTAGTTAAGTTTCAAAAACAAGCAAGTTTTAGCAGAATTTTGGAAGTTTTCCATTCATTTCAATGGGACAAATTAAAGGAAAAAAGCTTAATATTTTAAAAAGTATAATAGCAAAAAATAGCAAAAGTCATAGCGATCATTAGCAGAAATAGCAGAATAGTTTAAAATTTGAATGGTGAAAATCGGCTGAAAATTGTGGAAGTAGTTAAGTGCCAAAAAACGGGGGAAAAAGTGGCAACTAGAACTAGAAAAATTTGCATTTCCTGCGAAAATGCAGTGTGGATGCTTTAAAGCTGAAGCTGTCTGCAAAAACTAGCTGAAAAAGCTGAAAAGTTGCAGAAATTGTAAAAACTTTGCAGAAGCAAAAGAACTTTGCTAAAATGTAATAACTTGGCAGAACTGCAATATCTTAGAGGAAACAAAATACTTGGCAGAAATACAATATCAAAGCAGAACTTGGCAGAAATATTGTAACTTACCAGAAACATGATAACTTCTCAAAAATACAAGAATTTAGGAGAAATAGTATAAGATAACAGAAAGAATATATTTAGCCAAAAATACTTAAACATTACAGAAACACTATGATTTAGAAAAATAGTACAACATAGCAGAAATACTGTGTTTTACCAGAGACACTGTGATGATCTATGAATATTGTAATTTTAAATTAATACTATGTTTTAGCACAAATACTATATTAAGCAGAAATACTATAAAAAGCAGAAATACTATAAAAAGCAGAAATACTATAATTTAGCACAAATACTATATTAAGCAGAAATACTATAATTTAGCAGAAATAATATAAAAAGCAGAAATACTATAATTCAGAAGAAATAGTATATTAAGCACAAATACTATATTAAGCACAAATTCTATAAAAAGTAGAAATACTATAAAAAGCACAAATACTATAATTTGACAGAAATACTATCATTTGGCAGAAATACTATGTTTCAGCACAAATACTCTTGTTTAGCACAAATAACATAGTAGAAATACAATTATATAGCAGAAATGCTATATTTAGAAAGAAAAATATAGTATAGTAGAAATAACATGATTTAGCAGAAATACTGTAATCAGCACATATACTGTAACATGACAGAAATTCCTCCACTTAGAAGTAATACTATAACATAACACAAATGGTAAGATTTGGCACAAAAACCATGATTTGGCAAAAATACTATGATTTAGCAGAAATACTATGATTGAGCAGAAGTACTAAGATGTAGTAAAAGTCGTTTGATTTAACAGAAATACAATTATGGAGGAGTAATACTTTAAAATGGGATAAATGTTGATACACACACACATACACAGAGCCTAAAGGGAACAGTATTTGTGCCATGGAGTGTTAACAAGAATGTGAGGTCCATATTAGAAAAGCTGGTAAAATGATAAAAGTTTGCAGAATTGTAATAAATGATGAATATGAATTACTGGTCTGTGATAGTGTATTAATTTGTAGGGAAAAAAACATGTTGATCAACGTGGATTTGAACCCACGACCTTTCGGTTGCAGAACCGTGTCATTACCAACTGCGCCACTGGGAAAGAGAGTGGGCCCCTGGAAAACCGGGTGATGAGCAGTCAGAATTAGATCGCGGTGAGAGGCGAAAAACGCCCTTTTTTGGAGTTACAAAACGTTGTGTAACTCAAAAACTAGGTGGACTAGAAAAATAATTCTTGTACTGGGAGAATCAGCGGACTTTGGTGTACTTTGACTGCGATTTTCATGGCTCTTTGTACAACCGTTGCTGAGATATGACGAGAGAAGAAACGGCACACCTCAGATATGATTGGCTGGCTAGGAAGCCGTGCAGGCCCTGATGTGTAAATCTCAGGGCTAAGTGTCTGAGTCCTCACAGAGGATTGGCTGCCTGGGGACCTGGCAGTAATATATAGAAATAGTATGATTAAGCATAAATACTACATTTAGTAGAAATACTATGTTTTAACACAAATACTATAAAAAGCAGAAATCCTATATTAAGCACAAATCCTATAAAAAGCAGAAATCCTATAAAAAGCAGAAATCCTATAAAAAGCAGAAATACTATAATTTAGCACAAATACTATATTAAGCACAAATACTGTATTAAGCACAAATCCTATAAAAAGCAGAAATACTATAATTTAGCAGAAATACTAAATTAAGCACAAATCCTACAAAAAGCAGAAATACTATAAAAGGCAGAAATACTATAAAAAGCACAAATACTATAAAAACCAGAAACTCATAATTTAGCAGAAATACTATATTAAGCAGAAATATTATATTAAGCTCAAATACTATATTATATAATACACACAAAGTGAGAGAAGCAAGTTTCTAGGTCAGTCAAGATGCCTGGGAGCTGCTAAATTTGAATCCACCAATCAGAGAGGCTGTGTACTTTTTCCCGCCAAAACAGGTGCAGCCGTTTTTACACAAGCAGCAGAGAGACAGGATTTTTGCAGTCTATTTCTCATAGTGAGGACTAAACTCAAACAAATGACCATAATTTCCTAACTGTAGGGGCTAGAACGGTCATTCTTACACCGTTTTGTTCAGAAGAGATGGGGGAATCTTCAAGTGTTGACAATTTATCATTAAAATATGAATTATTAAAGATATTTGACTTCTAATGCACCATAACTGAGTAGAGGCGAAGCGAATACTGCCTTGACTTCCCCTCAAACAACACTTTCTAACTCTAAATCTATTTGGAGTATCGATATCATTCTTTCACCGTAAGAGACAGCAGGCTTTGGTGAACAGTCATGGAAATTTTCAGGTCTTTGTGGAAATCCAAAAAAAAGATATGACGAGAGAAAAAAGTGGTTCATTTCCAGAGTTTGAAATCTGAAGAAATCTGAGCGAAGGACGAATTTTCTACCCTCAAACAAGTCTAACTCATCTCTGAACGGTAATAGGTGAGAAGGAATTTCTTGAATTGTGAGCGTCAGGAGAGTCTGAAGATATATTGGCACAAGCCTCATGTCTTAACTTCGCTTCATTAAGGAGATATGGCGATTCGAATATGCCTCTCATTAGAGAAATCCAGCGGTGATTTTGAACAAACTCTCCATTGACTTTCTATGGAGAGTTTTCAGAGTTTGTGTTGGTCTGAGGACATTTGCCAAAATTCTATAAATTCCACAACAATGATAGTGACATTTTCTGAAAGCCAGCAAAAATACCTACGTTTTGATGTATAATTTGTGGGGGTTGAGTGAAAATTGAGCAAGTAGCAAGAAGTTGTTCGGACATGAAGAGAAGACTGTGAAACCTACAGTGTCTCACTTAGAACCAACTGCATAGATACCATAACAACGCATGTATTTTGTGAAAAATCACAAAGATGAAACTCAAAACTTGAAGAGGGATAAGATGAAAATGGTAACAGATATGAAAAAGCTGAATCATACATGAATAGCCCAATGATTTGTGAACATTTTAAAGTTTGAATGGTTGTTCTAGGTGAAAGTATGAGGAAGTAGTTAAGTTTCAAAAACAAGCAAGTTTTAGCAGAATTGCGGAAGTTTTCCATTCATTTCAATGGGACAAATTAAAGGAAAAAAGCTTAATATTTTAAAAAGTATAATAGCAAAAAATAGCAAAAGTCATAGCCCACATTAGCAGAAATAGCAGAATAGTTTAAAATTTGAATGGTGAAAATCGGCTGAAAATTGTGGAAGTAGTTAAGTGCCAAACAACGTACAAAAATTGGCAACTAGAATAATAATAAAGTATAAAGAATAAAGAGAAACAGGAAAACAATAGTGTGGATGCCTTAAAGCATCCACACAATAACTAGAAAAAATTGCATTTCCTGAGAAAATGCTGTGTGGATGCCTTAACGCTGAAGATGTCTGCTAAAAAAGCTGAAAAAGTTGAAAAGTTGCAAAAAGTTGCATGGCAGTGAAGAAATGTAAAATTCTGCTGAAAATAGGTGAAGAAGCAGAAAATTTTGTTGAAAAGTGGTGAAAAGCAAAAAATTCTACTGAAAGGGGTAAAGACGGAGAAATTTTTGCTGAAAAATGGTGAAAAAAAAAAAAAAAAAGTTGCCCTGAGCAGGATTCGAACCTGGCCCTCCTAGTCTCAAAACCGCTATTCATCTCACTGAGCCAAAGTCATTCTCACAAAGAAGAGGTGGAGACACTGACAATTTTGCTGAAATGAGCAGAAGTGGCTAAGATTTGTTCTGATAAAAGGTGAAAATGCTGAAAATTTTGTTGAAAATAGTTGAATGAGCAGAATTTCTACAGAAAAGATGGAAAGAAGCAGAAAATTGCGCTGAAAAGAGGTGAATGAGCAGAATTTCTGCTGACAACAGGTGAAAAGGCTGAATATTTTGCAGAAGAGGTGAATAAGCAGAAGTTGTGCTGAAAAGAGTTCAATCAGCAGAATTTCTGCGGAAAAGAGTTCAATCAGCAGAATTCTGCTGAAAAGAGGTTTTTGCTGAAAACAGCTGAAAAAGCTGGGATTTGTGCTTAAAAATGGTGAAAAAATTAAAAATTCTGCTGAAAAGAGTTCAATCTGCAGAATTTCTGCTGAAAAAAGCTGAATGAGCAGTATTCTGCTAAAAATAGGTTTTTGCTGAAAACAGCTGAAAAAGCTGGAATTTGTGCTGATAAGAGGTGAAAAGTCTGAAAACTTTACTAAAAAGACTTCAATCAGCAGAATTTCTGCTGAAAAGAGTTCAATCAGCAGAATTTCTGCTGAAAAGAGGTGAAAAGTCTGAAAACTTTGCAGAAAAGAGGTGAATCAGAAGAATTTCTTCTGAAAAGAGATGAATCAGCAGAATTTGTGCTCAAAAGAGTTTTTTCTGAAAACAGCTGGGATTTGTGCTGATAAGAGGTGAAAAGGCTGAAAATTTTGCTGAAAAGAGTTCAATCAGCAGAATTTCTGCTGAAAAGAGTTCAATCAGCAGAATTTGTGCTGATAAGAGGTGAAAAGTCTGAAAACTTTGCAGAAAAGAGGTGAATCAGAAGAATTTCTGCTGAAAAGAGATGAATCAGCAGAATTTGTGCTCAAAAGAGTTTTTTCTGAAAACAGCTGAGATTTGTGCTGATAAGAGGTGAAAAGGCTGACAATTTTGCTGAAAAGAGTTGAATTAGCAGAATTTCTGCAGAAAGGATGGAAAGAAGGAAGAAAGTTGCACTGAAAAGAGATGAATCAGCAGAATTTGTGCTCAAAAGAGTTTTTTCTGAAAACAGCTGAGATTTGTGCTGATAAGAGGTGAAAAGGCTGAAAATTTTGCTGAAAAGAGTTCAATGAGCAGAATTTCTGCAGAAAAGATGGAAAGAAGCAGAAAATTGCGCTGAAAAGAGGTGAATGAGCAGAATTTCTGCTGAAAACAGGTGAAAAGGCTGAATATTTTGCAGAAGAGGTGAATAAGCAGAATTTGGGCTGAAAAGAGGTGAAAATTCTGAAAATTCTGCTGAAAAGAGTTCAATCAGCAGAATTTCTGCTGAAAAGAGGATTTTGCTGAAAACAGCTGAAAAAGCTGGGATTTGTGCTCAAAAGTGGTGAAAAAATTTAAAATTCTGCTGAAAAGAAATGAATCAGCAGAATTTCTGCTCAAAAGAGATAAATCAGCAGAATTTCTGCTCAAAAGAGTTTTTTCTGAAAACAGCTGAGATTTGTGCTGATAGGAGGTGAAAATGCTGAACCAATCAGAGGTACTTCTTCTGTCTGCTTCATCAGGCTGTGTACTTGTATGTATTTCTGCAATGGAGCGTTAACAAGAATCTGAGGTCCATATTAGGAAAGCAGCCAAAATCATAAAACTTTGCAGAATTGTAATAAATGATCAATATGAATTACTGGTCTGTGACAGTGTATTAATTTGTAGTGAAAAAAACATGTCGAATTGAACACACGACCTTTGGGCTTCAAACGCGTGTCATTACCAACTGCGCCACTGGGAAAGAGAGCGGACACTTGGAAAACAGGCTGATGAGCAGTTAGAATTAGATCGCGGTAAGAAGCGAAAAACGCCGTTTTTTGGAGTTACAAAACGTCGTGTAACTCAAAAACTAGGTGGACTAGAAACATAATTCTTGCACTGGGTGAATCAGCGGACTTTGGTGAACTTTGACTGCGATTTACATAGCTCTTTGTACTTCCGTCGCGGAGATATGACGAGAGAAGAAACGGCTTCATTTTCGGAGTTTGAAAACTGAGAGGAGGACAGATTTCCACTCCTCAAACAAACGTAATTTATGGCTCAACGGTAAGATGACTGTAAAAACTGCTTCGACCGTGAGTGTCAGCAGTGTCTGAAGATGAATTGGCACAAGCCTCATGTCTTAACTTTGCTTTGTTAAGGAGATATGACGATTTGAAAATGCCTTCAGTTTCAGTATTTCAGCTCTGAGTTTCACAACCTCCCCATAGACTTTGAATGGGGAGTTTTTAGACTTCGTGTCACTTCGAGGCAAATTGTGAAAAAACCGTAACTCGCACGATAATTATAGTGACACTGTCTTAAAGCCAGCAAAAATACCTACGTTTTGATGTATAATTTGTTGGGGATGAGTGGAAATTGAGCGAGTAACAAGAAGTTGTTCAGACATGAAGAGAAAATTCAGAACGCACCAGTGCTCATTCTGAGTTAATTGCATAGCAACCATAGCAACGCATGTATTTTCTGAAAAATCACAAATCTCCAACTGAAAACTTAAAGAGGCATTAAATGAAAACGGTAACAGATATGAAAAAGCTGAATCACACAGGAATAGCCCAATCATTTGAGAACGTTTTAAAGTTTGAATGGAGTTTCTACGTGAAAGTATGAGCATGTAGTTAAGTTTCAAAAACAAGCAAGTTTTAGCAGAATTGTGGAAGTTTCCCATTCATTTCAATGGGACAAATTAAAGGAAAAAAGTGTAATATTTTAAAAAGTATAATAGTAATAAACACCAAAAGATATAGCACACATTAGCAGAAATAGCAGAACAGTTTAGAGTTTGAACTGAGAAAATCGGCTGAAAACTGAGGGAGTAGTTAAGCGCCAAAAAACGTACGGAAGCAACTAGAATAAAGTAGAATAAAGAAGAAAGAGAAACAGGATCTCAATAGTGTGGATGCCCTTTCAGGCATCCACACAACTAGAAAAATTTGCATTTCCTGCGAAAATGCAGTGTGGATGCTTTAAAGCTGAAGCTGTCTGCAAAAACTAGCTGAAATAGCTGAAAAGTTGCAGAAATTGTAAAAACTTTGCAGAAGCAAAGGAACTTTGCTAGAAAGTAATAACTTAGCAGAACTGCAATATCTTAGAGGAAACATAATACTTGGCAGAAATACAATAGCATAGCAGAACTTGGCAGAAATATTGTAACTTACCAGAAACATGATAACTTCTCAAATATACAAGAATTTAGGAGAAATAGTATAAGATAACAGAAAGAATATATTTAGCCAAAAATACTTAAACATTACAGAAACACTATGATTAAGAAAAATAGTACAACATAGCAGAAATACTGTGATTTACCAGAGACACTATGATGAACTATGAATATTGTAATTTTAAATTAATACTATGTTTTAGCACAAATACTATAATTTGAAAGAAATACTATCATTTGGCAGAATACTATGTTTCAGCACAAATACTCTGGTTTAGCACAAATATTATAACATAGCAGAAATACAATTATATAGCAGAAATGCTATATTTAGAAAAAAAATATAATATAGTAGAAATACTATGATTTAGCAGAAATACTGTAATCAGCACATATACTGTAACATGACAGAAATACCTCCACTTAGTAGTAATACTATAACATAACACAAATGTTATGATTTGGCACAAAAACCATGATTTGGCAAAAATACTATGATTTAGCAGAAATACTATGATTGAGCAGAAGTACTAAGATGTAGTAAAAGTACTTTGATTTAACAGAAATACAATTATGGAGGAGTAATTCTTTAAAATGGGAGAAATATTGATACACACACACATACACAGAGCCTAAAAGGAACAGTATTTGTGCCATGGAGTGTTAACAAGAATGTGAGGTCCATATTAGAAAAGCTGGTAAAATGACAAAAGTTTGCAGAATTGTAATAAATGATGAATATGAATTACTGGTCTGTGATAGTGTATTAATTTGTAGGGAGAAAAACATGTTGATCAAGGTGTAATTGAACCCACGACCTTTTGGTTGCAGACCCGTGTCATTACCAACTGCGCCACTATGAAAGAGACAGGGCGCCTGGAAAACAGGGTGATGAGCAGTCAGAATCAGATTCTGGTGAGAGGCGAAAAACGCCGTTTTTTGGATTTACAAAACGTCGTGTAGCTCAAAAACTAGGTGGACTAGAAACATAATTCTTGCACTGGGTGAATCAGTGGACTTTGGTGTACTTTGACTGCGATTTTCATTGCTCTTTGTACAACCGTTGCTGAGATATGACGAGAGAAGAAACGGCACACCTCAGATATGATTGGCTGGCTGGGAAGCCGTGCAGGCCCTGATATGTAAATTTCAGGGCTAAATGTCTAAGTCCTCACAGAGGATTGGCTGCCTGGGGACCTGGCAGTAAAATATAGAAATAGTATGATTAAGCATAAATACTACATTTAGTAGAAATACTATGTTTTAGCACAAATACTATAAAAAGCAGAAATACTAAAATTTAGCAGAAATACTATATTAAGCACAAATCGTATAAAAAGCAGAAATACTATAATTTAGCAGAAATACTATAATTTAGCAGAAACACTATAATTTAGCAGAAATACTATAAAAAGCAGAAATACTGTAATTTAGCAGAAAAACTATATTAAGCACAAATACTATAAAAAGCAGAAATACTATAATGTAGCAGAAATACTATAATTTAGCAGAAATAGTATAAAAAGCAAAAATACTATATTAAGCACAAATCCTATAAAAAGCAGAAATACTATATTAAGCACAAATCTTATAAAAAGCAGAACTACTATATTAAGCACAAATACTATAAAAAGCAGAAATACTATAATGTAGCAGAAATACTATAATTAAGCACAAATCCTATAAAAAGCAGAAATACTATATTACGCACAAATCTTATAAAAAGCAGAACTACTATATTAAGCACAAATACTATAAAAAGCAGAAATACTATATTAAGCACAATTCCTATTAAAAGCAGAAATAGTATAATTTAGCAGAAATACTATAAAAAGCAGAAATACTATAATTTAGAAATACTATAACACACACAGAAAGAGAGAGAAGCAACTTTATAGATCAGTCAAGCAGCCTGGGAGCTGCTGGATTTGAATCAACCAATCAGAGATGCTGTGTACATTTTCCCGCCAAAACAGGTGCAGCCGTTTTTACACACACAGCAGAGAGACAGGATTTTTGCAGTCTATTTCTCATAGTGAGGACTACCCTCCAAACAAATGGCCATAATTTCCTAACTGTAGGGGCTAGAATTGTCATTCTTACACCGTTTTGTTCAGAAGAGATGGGGGAATCTTCAAGTGTTGACAATTTATCATTAAAATATGAATTATTAAAGATATTTGACTTGTAATGCACCATAACTGAATAGAGGCAAAGCGAAAACTGCCTTGACTTGCCCTCAAACAACGCTTTCTAACTCTAAATCTATTTGGAGTATCGATATCATTCTTTCACCGTAAGAGACAACAGGCTTTGGTGAACAATCATGGAAATTTTCAGGTCTCTGTGGAAATCTATCAAAAAGATATGACGAGAGAAAAAAGTGGTTCATTTCCAGAGTTTGAAAGCTGAAGAAATCTGAGCGAAGGACGAATTTCCTACCCTCAAACAAACGTAATTCATGGCCAAATGGTAATAGGTGAGAAAAAAATTCTTGATTTGTGAGCGTCAGGAGTGTCTGAAGATATATCAGGACAAGCCTCATGTCTTAACGTCGCTTCGATAAGGAGATATGACGATTCGAATATGCCTCTCATTACAGAAATCAAGCGGTGATTTTGAACAAACTCTCCATTGACTTTCTATGGAGAGTTTTGAGACTTTGTGTTGGTCTGAGGAGATTTGCCAAAATTCTATAAATCCCACAACAATGATAGTGACATTTTGTGAAAGCCAGCAAAAATACCTACGTTTTGATGTATAATTTGTGTAAGTTGAGTGAAAATTGAGCAAGTAGCAAGAAGTTGTTCGGACATGAAGAGAAAATTGCCAAAGGTACAGCGGCTCACTTAGAACCAACTGCATAGCAACCATAACAACCCATGTATTTTGTGAAAAATCACAAAGATGAAACTCAAAACTTGAAAAGGGATAAGATGAAAATGGTAACAGATATGAAAAAGCTGAATCATACATGAATAGCCCAATAATTTGTGAACATTTTAAAGTTTGAATGGTTGTTCTAGGTGAAAGTATGAGGAAGTAGTTAAGTTTCAAAAACAAGCAAGTTTTAGCAGAATTGCGGAAGTTTTCCATTCATTTCAATGGGACAAATTAAAGGAAAAAAGCTTAATATTTTAAAAAGTATAATAGCAAAAAATACCAAAAGTCATAGCGATCATTAGCAGAAATAGCAGAATAGTTTAAAATTTGAACGGTGAAAATCGGCTGAAAATTGTGGAAGTAGTTAAGTGCCAAAAAAGTACAAAAAGTGGCAACTAGAATAATAATAATAAAGAATAAAGAGAAACAGGAAAACAATAGTGTGGATGCCTTAAAGCATCCACACAATAATAATAACTAGAAAAATTTGCATTTCCTGCGAAAATGCAGTGTGGATGCTTTAAAGCTTAAGCTGTCTGCAAAAACTAGCTGAAAAAGCTGAAAAGTTGCAGAAATTGTAAAAACTTTGCAGAAGCAAAATAACTTTGCTAAAATGTAATAACTTGGCAGAACTGCAATATCTTAGAGGAAACATAATACTTGGCAGAAATACAATAGCATAGCAGAACTTGGCAGAAATATTGTAACTTACCAGAAACATGATAACTTCTCAAATATACAAGAATTTAGGAGAAATAGTATAAGATAATAGAAAGAATATATTTAGCCAAAAATACTTAAACATTACAGAAACACTATGATTTAGAAAAATAGTACAACATAGCAGAAATACTGTGATTTACCAGAGACACTGTGATGAACTATGAATATTGTAATTTTAAATTAATACTATGTTTTAGCACAAATACTATAAAAAGCAGAAATACTATAAAAAGCAGAAATACTATAATTTAGCAGAAATACTATATTAAGCACAAAAACTAAATTAAGCACAAATCCTATAAAAAGCAGAAATACTATAAAAAGTAGAAATACTATAATTTAGCAGAAATACTATATTAAGCAGAAATACTATAATTTAGCAGAAATACTACAAAAAGCAGAAATACTATAATTTAGCAGAAATAGTACATTAAGCACAAATACTATATTTAGCACAAATCCTATAAAAAGCACAAATACTATAATTTGACAGAAATACTATCATTTGGCAGAAATACTATGTTTCAGCACAAATACTCTGGTTTAGCACAAATATTATAACATAGCAGAAATACAATTATATAGCAGAAATGCTATATTTAGAAAGAAAAATTTAATATAGTAGAAATAATATGATTTAGCAGAAATACTGTAATCAGCACATATACTGTAACATGACAGAAATTCCTCCACTTAGTAGTAATACTATAACATAACACAAATGTTATGATTTGGCACAAAAACCATGATTTGGCAAAAATACTATGATTGAGCAGAAGTACTATGATTGAGCAGAAGTACTAAGATGTAGTAAAAGTACTTTGATTTAACAGAAATACAATTATGGAGGACTAGTACTTTAAAATGGGAGAAATATTGATACACACACATACACAGAGCCTACAGGGAACAGTATTTGTGCCATGGAGTGTTAACAAGAATGTGAGGTCCATATTAGAAAAGCTGGTAAAATGATAAAAGTTTGCAGAATTGTAATAAATGATGAATATGAATTACTGGTCTGTGATAGTGTATTAATTTGTAGGGAGAAAAACATGTTGATCAAGGTGGAATCGAACCCACGACCTTTTGGTTGCAGACCTGTGTCATTACCAACTGCGCCACTGGGAAAGAGAACGGGTGCCTGGAAAACAGGGTGATGAGCAGTCAGAATTAGATCGCGGTGAGGGGCGAAAAACGGTAAATCAGCGGACTTTGGTGTACTTTGACTGCGATTTTCATTGCTCTTTGTACATCCATCGCTGAGATATGACGAGAGAAGAAACGGCAGACCTCAGATATGATTGGCTGGCTTACAAGCGGTGAAGGTCCCAATATGCAAATTTGAATGCCTGAGCCCTCAGATATGATTGGCTGGCTGGGAAGCCGTGAAGGCCCCAATATGCAAATTTGAATGCCTGAGCCCTCAGATATGATTGGCTGGCTGGGAAGCCGTGAAGGCTCTGATTTGTGAATTTGAATGTCTGTCCTCACAGAGGATTGGCTGCCTGGGGACCTGGCAGTAATATATAGAAATAGTATGATTAAGCATAAATACTACATTTAGTAGAAATACTATGTTTTAGCACAAATACTATAAAAAGCAGAAATACTATAATTTAGCAGAAATACTATAATTTAGCAGAAATACTATATTAAGCAGAAATACTATAAAAAGCAGAAATACTATAATTTAGCAGAAATACTATGAAAAGCAGAAATACTATAATTAAGCAGAAATACTATAAAAAGCAGAAATACTGTACTATGATTTGGTAGAAAAACTATAATTAATCAGAAATACTATATTTTGCAGAAATACTATATTAAGCACAAATCTTATAAAAAGCAGAAAGCTCAAATACTATAAAAAGCAGAAATACTATAAAAAGCAGAAATGCTAGAATTTAGCAGAAATACTATAAAAAGCAGAAATGCTAGAATTTAGCTCAAATACTATAAAAAGCAGAAATACAATAATTTAGCAGAAATACTATATTAAGCACAAATCCTATAAAAAGCAGAAATACTATAAAAAGCAGAAATACTATAATTTAGAAATACTATAACACAACACAGAAAGAGAGAGAAGCAAGTTTTTAGGTCAGTCAAGCAGCCTGGGAGCTGGTAAATTTGAATCCACCAATCAGAGAGGCTGTGTACTTTTCCCGCCAAAACAGGTTCAGCCGTTTTTACACACGCAGCAGAGAGACAGGATTTTTGCAGGCCCCAATATGCAAATTTGAATGCGTGAGCCCTCAGATATGATTAGCTGGCTGGGAAGCCGTGCAGGCTCTGATTTGTGAATTTGAATGTCTCAGTCCTCACAGAGGATTGGCTGCCTGGGGACCTGGCAGTAATATATAGAAATAGTATGATTAAGCATAAATACTACATTTAGTAGAAATACTATGTTTTAGCACAAATACTATAAAAAGCAGAAATACTATATTAAGCAGAAATACTATAATTTAGCAGAAATACTATATTAAGCAGAAATACTATATTAAGCAGAAATACTATAAAAAGCAGAAATACTATAATTTAGCAGAAATAATATAAAAAGCAGAAATACTATAATTTAGCAGAAATACTATAATTTAGCAGAAATACTATATTAAGCACAAATCCTATAAAAAGCAGAAACACTATAATTTAGCAGAAATACTATATTAAGCACAAATACTATAAAAAGCAGAAATACTATGTTAAGCATAAATACTATAAAAAGCAGAAATACTGTACTATGATTTGGTAGAAAAACTATAATTAATCAGAAATACTATATTTTGCAGAAATACTATATTAAGCACAAATCCTATAAAAAGCAGAAAGATCAAATATTATAAAAAGCAGAAATACTATAAAAAGCAGAAATGCTAGAATTGAGCACAAATCATATAAAAAGCAGAAATACTATAAAAAGCAGAAATACTATATTAAGCGCAAATCCTATAAAAAGCAGAAATACTATAATTTAGCAGAAATACTATAATTTAGCAGAAATACTATAAAAAGCAGAAATACTATAATTTAGAAATACTATAACACAACACAGAAAGAGAGAGAAGCAAGTTTTTAGGTCAGTCAAGCAGCCTGGGAGCTGCTAAATTTGAATCCACCAATCAGAGAGGCTGTGTACTTTTCCCCGCCAAAACAGGTGCAGCCGTTTTTACACATGCAGCAGAGAGACAGGAGTTTTGCAGGCCCCAATATGCAAATTTGAATGACTGAGCCCTCAGATATGATTGGCTGGCTGGGAAGCCGTGAAGGCTCTGATTTGTAAATTTGAATGTCTGTCCTCAGAGAGGATTGGCTGCCTGGGGACCTGGCAGTAATATATAGAGATAGTATAATTAAACATAAATACTACATTTAGTAGAAATACTATGTTTTAGCACAAATACTATAAATAGCAGAAATACTATAATTTAGCAGAAATACTATATTAAGCAGAAATACTATATTAAGCACAAATCCTATAAAAAGCAGAAACACTATAATTTAGCAGAAATACTATATTAAGCACAAATACTATAAAAAGCAGAAATACTATAAAAAGCAGAAATACTATATTTTAGCAGAAATACTATATTAAGCACAAATACTATAATTTAGCAGAAATACTATAATTTAGCAGAAATACTATATTAAGCAGAAATCCTATAAAAAATCAGAAATACTATAATAAGCAGAAATACTATAATTTAGCAGAAATACTATATTAAGCACAAATACTATATTAAGCACAAATCCTATTAAAAGCAGAAATACTATATTAAGCTCAAATACTATAAAAAGCAGAAATACTATAATTTAGCAGAAATAATATATTAAGCACAAATACTATATTAAGCACAAATCCTATAAAAAGCAGAAATACTATAATTTAGCAGAAATATTATAAAAAGCAGAAATACTATAATTTAGAAATACTATAACACACACAGAAAGAGAGAGAAGCAAGTTTTTAGGCCAGTCAAGCAGCCTGGGAGCTGCTAAATTTGAATCCACCAATCAGAGAGGCTGTCTACTTTTTCCCGCCAAAACAGATGCAGCTGTTTTTACACATGCAGCAGAGAGGCAGGATTTTTGCAGTCTATTTCTCATAGTGAGGACTAAACTCAAACAAATGGCCATAATTTCCTAACCGTAGGGGCTAGAACGGTCATTCTTACACCGTTTTGTTCAGAAGAGATGGGGGAATCTTAAAGTGTTGACAATTTATCATTAAAAATATTAATTATTAAAGCTATTTGACTTCTAATGCACCATAACTGAGTAGAGGCCAATCGAAAACTGCCTTGACTTGCCCTCAAACAACGCTTTCTAACTCTAAATCTATTTGGAGTATCGATATCATTCTTTCACCGTAAGAGACAGCAGGCTTTAGTGAACAGTCATGGAAATTTTCAGGTCTCTATGGAAATCCATCAAAAAGATATGACGAGAGAAAAAAGTGGTTCATTTCCAGAGTTTGAAATCTGAAGAAATCTGAGCGAAGGACGAATTTCCTACCCTCAAACAAACATAATTCATGGCCAAATGGTAATAGGTGAGAAAAAAATTCTTGAATTGTGAGCGTCAGGAGTGTCTGAAGATATATTGGCACAAGCCTCATGTCTTGACTTCGCTTCGTTAAGGAGATATGACGATTCGAATATGCCTCTCATTACAGAAATCAAGCGGTGATTTTGAACAAACTCTCCATTGACTTTCTATGGAGAGTTTTCCGACTTTGTGTTGGTCTGAGGAGATTTGCCAAAATTCTATAAATTCCACAACAATGATAGTGACATTTTCTGAAAGCCAGCAAAAATACCTACGTTTTGATGTATAATTTGTGGAAGTTGAGTGAAAATTGAGCAAGTAGCAAGAAGTTGTTCGGACATGAAGAGAAAATTGCCAAAGGTACTGTGGCTCACTTAGAACCAACTGCATAGCAACCATAACAACCCATGTATTTTGTGAAAAATCACAAAGATGAAACTCAAAACTTGAAGAGGGATAAGATGAAAATGGTAACAGATATGAAAAAGCTGAATCATACATGAATAGCGCAATAATTTGTGAACATTCTAAAGTTTGAATGGTTGTTCTAGGTGAAAGTATGAGGAAGTAGTTAAGTTTCAAAAACAAGCAAGTTTTAGCAGAATTTTGGAAGTTTTCCATTCATTTCAATGGGACAAATTAAAGGAAAAAAGCTTAATATTTAAAAAAGTATAATAGCAAAAAATAGCAAAAGTCATAGCGATCATTAGCAGAAATAGCAGAATAGTTTAAAATTTGAATGGTGAAAATCGGCTGAAAATTGTGGAAGTAGTTAAGTGCCAAAAAACGGGGAAAAAAGTGGCAACTAGAATAATAATAATAACTAGAAAAATTTGCATTTCCTGCGAAAATGCAGTGTGGATGCTTTATAGCTGAAGCTGTCTGCAAAAACTAGCTGAAAAAGCTGAAAAGTTGCAGAAATTGTAAAAACTTTGCAGAAGCAAAGGAACTTTGCTAAAAAGTAATAACTTGGCAGAACTGCAATATCGTAGAGGAAACATAATACTTGGCAGAAATACAATAGCATAGCAGAAGTTAGCAGAAATATTGTAACTTACCAGAAACATGACAACTTCTCAAATATACAAGAATTAAGGAAAAATAGTATAAGATAACAGAAAGAACATATTTAGCCAAAAATACTTAAACATTACAAAAACACTATGATTTAGAAAATAGTACAACATAGCAGAAATACTGTGATTTACCAGAGACACTGTGATGAACTATGAATATTGTAATTTTAAATTAATACTATGTTTTAGCACAAATACTATAATTTGACAGAAATACTATCATTTGGCAGAAATACTATGTTTCAGCACAAATACTCTGGTTTAGCACAAATATTATAACATAGCAGAAATACAATTATATAGCAGAAATGCTATATTTAGAAAGAAAAATATAATATAGTAGAAATAATATGATTTAGCAGAAATACTGTAATCAGCACATATACTGTAACATGACAGAAATTCCTCCACTTAGTAGTAATACTATAACATAACACAAATGTTATGATTTGGCACAAAGACCATGAGTTGGCAAAAAAACTATAATTTAGCAGAAATACTATGATTGAGCAGAAGTACTAAGATGTAGTAAAAGTACTTTGATTTAACAGAAATACAATTATGGAAGAGTAATACTTTAAAATGGGAGAAATATTGATACACACACATACACAGAGCCTAAAGGGAACAGTATTTGTGCCATGGAGTGTTAACAAGAATGTGAGGTCCATATTAGAAAAGCTGGTAAAATGATAAAAGTTTGCAGAATTGTAATAAATGATGAATATGAATTACTGGTCTGTGATAGTGTATTAATTTGTAGGGAGAAAAACATGTTGGCCAAGGTGTAATTGAACCCACGACCTTTTGGTTGCAGACCCGTGTCATTACCAACTGCGCCACTGGCAAAGAGAGCAGGCGCCTGGAAAACAGGGTGATGAGCAGTCAGAATTAGATCGCGGTGAGAAGCGAAAAACGCCGTTTTTTGGAGTTACAAAACGTCGTGTAACTCAAAAACTAGGTGGACTAGAAACATAATTCTTGTACTGGGAGAATCAGCGGACTTTGGTGTACTTTGACTGCGATTTTCATTGCTCTTTGTACAACCGTCGCTGAGATATGACGAGAGAAGAAACGGCAGACCTCAGATATGATTGGCTGGCTGGGAAGCCGTGCAGGCCCTGATATGTAAATTTCAGGGCTAAGTGTCTCAGTCCTCACAGGATTGGCTGCCTGGGGACCTGGCAGTAATATATAGAAATAGTATGATTAAGCATAAATACTACATTTAGTAGAAATACTATGTTTTAGCACAAATACTATAAAAAGCAGAAATACTATAATTTAGTAGAAATACTATATTAAGCAGAAATAGTACAAAAAGCAGTAATACTATAAAAAGCAGAAATACTATAATTTAGCAGAAATACTATAAAAAGCAGAAATACTACAATTTAGCAAAAATAATATATTAAGCACAAATATTATATTAAGCACAAATCCTATAAAAAGCAGAATTACTATAATTTAGCAGAAATACTATAATTTAGTAGAAATACTATATTAAGCACAAATCCTATATTAAGCACAAATTGTATAAAAAGCAGAAACACTATAAAAAGCAGAAATACTATAATTTAGCAGAAATACTATATTAAGCAGAAATACTATAAAAAGCAGAAATACCTTGAAAAGCAGAAATACTATAATTTAGCAGAAATACTATATTAAGCAGAAATACTATAAAAAGCAGAAATACCTTGAAAAGCAGTAATACTATATTAAGCACAAATCCTATAAAAAGCAGAAATACTATATTAAGCACAAATAGTATAAAAAGCAGAAATACTATATTAAGCAGAAATAGTATGAAAAGCAGAAATACTATAATTTAGCAGAAATCCTATATTAAGCACAAATCCTATAAAAAGCAGAAATGATATAATTTAGCAGAAATACTATAAAAAGCAGAAATACTATAATTTAGCAGAAATACTATATTAAGCACAAATCCTATAAAAAGCAGAAATACTATAATTTAGCAGAAATACTATATTAAGCACAAATCCTATAAAAAGCAGAAATAATATAATTTAGCATAAATACTATAATTTAGCACAAATACTATATTAAGCACAAATCCTATATTAAGAAGAAATCTTATAAAAAGCAGAAATATTATAATGTAGCAGAAATACTATAATTTAGCAGAAATACTATAAAAAGCAGAAATACCTTAAAAAGCAGAAATACTATATTAAGCAGAAATACTATATTAAGCACAAATACTATAAAAAGCAGAACTACTATATTAAGCACAAATCCTATAAAAAGCAGAAATACTATCATTTAGCAGAAATACTATAAAAAGCAGAAATACTATCATTTAGAAATACTATAACACACACAGAAAGAGAGAGAAGCCAGTTTTTAGGTCAGTCAAGCAGCCTGGGAGCTGCTAAATTTGAATCCACCAATCAGAGAGGCTGTGTACTTTTTTCCCGCCAAAACAGGTGCAGCCGTTTTTACACACACAGCAGAGAGACAGGATTTTTGCAGTCTATTTCTCATAGTGAGGACTAAACTCAAACAAATGACCATAATTTCCTAACCGTAGGGGCTAGAACAGTCATTCTTACACCGTTTTGTTCAGAAGAGATGGGGGAATCTTCAAGTGTTGACAATTTATCATTAAAATATGAATTATTAAAGATATTTGACTTGTAATGCACCATAACTGAGTAGAGGCTAAGCGAAAACTGCCTTGACTTGCCCTCAAACAACGATTTGTAACTCTAAATCTATTTGGAGTATCAATATCATTCTTTCACCGTAAGAGACAGCAGGCTATGGAGAACAGTCATGGAAATTTTCAGGTCTCTGTGGAAATCCATTAAAAAGATATGACGAGAGAAAAAATTGCCTCATTTCCAGAGTTTGAAATCTGAAGAAATCTGAGCGAAGGACGAATTTCCTACCCTCAAACAAGTCTAACTCATCTCAGAACGGTAATAGGTGAGAAAATAATTCTTGAATTGTGAGCGTCAGGAGTGTCTGAAGATATACTGGGACAAGCCTCATGTTTTAACTTCGCTTCGTTAAGGAGATATGACGATTCGAATATGCCTCTCATTACAGAAATCAAGCGGTGATTTTGAACAAACTCTCCATTGACTTTCTATTGAGAGTTTTCCGACTTTGTGTTGGTCTGAGGAGATTTGCCAAAATTCTGTCAATACCACAACAATGATAGTGACATTTTCTGTAAGCCAGCAAAAATACCTACGTTTTGATGTATAATTTGTGGGAGTTGAGTGAAAATTGAGCAAGTAGCAAGAAGTTGTTCGGACATGAAGAGAAGACTGCGAAACCTACAGTGTCTCACTTAGAACCAACTGCATAGCAACCATAACAACCCATGTATTTTCTGAAAAATCACAATTTTGCAACTCAAAACTTGAAGAGGGATAAGATGAAAATGGTAACAGATATGAAAAAGCTGAATCATACATGAATAGCCCAATAATTTGTGAACATTTTAAAGTTTGAATGGTTGTTCTAGGCGAAAGTATGAGGAAGTAGTTAAGTTTCAAAAACAAGCAAGTTTTAGCAGAATTGCGGAAGTTTTCCATTCATTTCAATGGGACAAATTAAAGGAAAAAAGCTGAATATTTTAAAAAGTATAATAGCAAAAAATAGCAAAAGTCATAGCGATAATTAGCAGAAATAGCAGAATAGTTTAAAATTTGAACGGTGAAAATCGGCTGAAAATTGTGGAAGTAGTTAAGTGCCAAAAAACGTACAAAAAGTGGCAACTAGAATAATAATAATAATAATAATAATAAAGTATAAAGAATAAAGAGAAACAGGAAAACAATAGTGTGGATGCCTTAAAGCATCCACACAACTAGAAAAATTTGCATTTCCTGCGAAAATGCTGTGTGGATGCCTTAACGCTGAAGATGTCTGCTGAAAAAAGCTGAAAAAGTTGAAAAGTTGCAAAAAGTTGCATGGCGGTGAAGAAACGTAAAATTCTGCTGAAAATAGGTGAAGAAGCAGAAAATTTTGTTGAAAAGTGGTGAAAAGCAAAAAATTCTACTGAAAGGGGTAAAGACGGAGAAATTTTTGCTGAAAAGTGGTGAAAAAAAAAAAAAAAGTTGCCCTGAGCAGGATTCGAACCTGGCCCTCCTAGTCTCAAAGCAGGTATTCTTCTCACTGAGCCAAAGTCATTCTCACAACGAAGAGGTGGAGACACTGACAATTTTGCTGAAATGAGCAGAAGTGGCTAAGATTTGCTGATAAGAGGTGAAAAGGCTGAAAATTTTGTTGAAAAGAGTTGAATGAACAGAATTTCTACAGAAAAGATGGAAAGAAGCAGAAAATTGTGCTGAAAAGAGTTCAATCAGCAGAATTCTGCTGACAAGAGGTTTTTGCTGAAAACAGCTGAAAAAGCTGGGATTTGTGCTGAAAGGTGGTGAAAAAATTTACAATTCTGCTGAAAAGAGTTCAATCAGCAGAATTCTGCTGAAAAGAGGTTTTTGCTGAAAACAGCTGAAAAAGCTGGGATTCGTCCTGAAAAGTGGTGAAAAAATTTAAAATTCTGCTGAAAAGAGTTGAATGAGCAGAATTTCTGCTGAAAAGAATTCAATCAGCAGAATTACTGCTGAAAAGAGTTCAATCAGCAGAATTCTGCTTAAAAGAGGTTTTTGCTGAAAATAGCTGAAAAAGCTGGGATTTGTGCTGAAAGGTGGTGAAAAAATTTAAAATTCTGCTGAAAAGAGTTAAATCAGCAGAATTCTGCTGAAAAGAGGTTTTTGCTGAAAACAGCTGAAAAAGCTGGGATTTGTACTGAAAAGTGGTGAAAAAAATTTAAAATTCTGCTGAAAAGAGTTCAATCAGCAGAATTTTTGCTGAAAAGAGTTCAATGAGCAGTATTTCTGCTGAAAAGAGTTAAAAAAGTTTAACTGTTAACTAAAAGAAATGTTGCCATAAGCGGGATTTGAACCCGGGCCTCCCAGTCTGAGAACGGATGCTCATCTCACTGAGCTAAAACACAGGTCAACCCGGCAAGGAAAATCAGTGAGGCCACTGATAATGTGGCAGAAAAGGGCAAAAAATATTGCAAAAAAAATTCAATATCTCAAAAAGTATAGACGTTATGAGCACCAAAAGTCATAGCCGGCATTAGCAGAAAGAGCAGAATTTTTTAAGATTTGAACGGTGCAAATAGCACAAAAACTGAGGGAGTAGTTAAGCGCCAAAAAGTGTACGGAAGCAACCAGAATAATAAAGGATAAAGAATAAAGAGAAACAGGAACTCAATGGTGTGGATGCCCTTTCAGGCATCCACACAATTTGCATTTCCTGCGAAAATGCAGTGTGGATGCTTTAAAGCTGAAGCTGTCTGCAAAAACTAGCTGAAATAGCTGAAAAGTTGCAGAAATTGTAAAAACTTTGCAGAAGCAAAGGAACTTTGCTAGAAAGTAATAACTTAGCAGAACTGCAATATCTTAGAGGAAACATAATACTTGGCAGAAATACAATAGCATAGCAGAACTTGGCAGAAATATTGTAACTTACCAGAAACATGATAACTTCTCAAATATACAAGAATTTAGGAGAAATAGTATAAGATAACAGAAAGAATATATTTAGCCAAAAATACTTAAACATTACAGAAACACTATGATTAAGAAAAATAGTACAACATAGCAGAAATACTGTGATTTACCAGAGACACTATGATGAACTATGAATATTGTAATTTTAAATTAATACTATGTTTTAGCACAAATACTATAATTTGAAAGAAATACTATCATTTGGCAGAATACTATGTTTCAGCACAAATACTCTGGTTTAGCACAAATATTATAACATAGCAGAAATACAATTATATAGCAGAAATGCTATATTTAGAAAAAAAATATAATATAGTAGAAATACTATGATTTAGCAGAAATACTGTAATCAGCACATATACTGTAACATGACAGAAATACCTCCACTTAGTAGTAATACTATAACATAACACAAATGTTATGATTTGGCACAAAAACCATGATTTGGCAAAAATACTATGATTTAGCAGAAATACTATGATTGAGCAGAAGTACTAAGATGTAGTAAAAGTACTTTGATTTAACAGAAATACAATTATGGAGGAGTAATTCTTTAAAATGGGAGAAATATTGATACACACACACATACACAGAGCCTAAAAGGAACAGTATTTGTGCCATGGAGTGTTAACAAGAATGTGAGGTCCATATTAGAAAAGCTGGTAAAATGACAAAAGTTTGCAGAATTGTAATAAATGATGAATATGAATTACTGGTCTGTGATAGTGTATTAATTTGTAGGGAGAAAAACATGTTGATCAAGGTGTAATTGAACCCACGACCTTTTGGTTGCAGACCCGTGTCATTACCAACTGCGCCACTATGAAAGAGACAGGGCACCTGGAAAACAGGGTGATGAGCAGTCAGAATCAGATTCTGGTGAGAGGCGAAAAACGCCGTTTTTTGGATTTACAAAACGTCGTGTAGCTCAAAAACTAGGTGGACTAGAAACATAATTCTTGCACTGGGTGAATCAGTGGACTTTGGTGTACTTTGACTGCGATTTTCATTGCTCTTTGTACAACCGTTGCTGAGATATGACGAGAGAAGAAACGGCACACCTCAGATATGATTGGCTGGCTGGGAAGCCGTGCAGGCCCTGATATGTAAATTTCAGGGCTAAATGTCTAAGTCCTCACAGAGGATTGGCTGCCTGGGGACCTGGCAGTAAAATATAGAAATAGTATGATTAAGCATAAATACTACATTTAGTAGAAATACTATGTTTTAGCACAAATACTATAAAAAGCAGAAATACTAAAATTTAGCAGAAATACTATATTAAGCACAAATCGTATAAAAAGCAGAAATACTATAATTTAGCAGAAATACTATAATTTAGCAGAAACACTATAATTTAGCAGAAATACTATAAAAAGCAGAAATACTGTAATTTAGCAGAAAAACTATATTAAGCACAAATACTATAAAAAGCAGAAATACTATAATGTAGCAGAAATACTATAATTTAGCAGAAATAGTATAAAAAGCAAAAATACTATATTAAGCACAAATCCTATAAAAAGCAGAAATACTATATTAAGCACAAATCTTATAAAAAGCAGAACTACTATATTAAGCACAAATACTATAAAAAGCAGAAATACTATAATGTAGCAGAAATACTATAATTAAGCACAAATCCTATAAAAAGCAGAAATACTATATTACGCACAAATCTTATAAAAAGCAGAACTACTATATTAAGCACAAATACTATAAAAAGCAGAAATACTATATTAAGCACAATTCCTATTAAAAGCAGAAATAGTATAATTTAGCAGAAATACTATAAAAAGCAGAAATACTATAATTTAGAAATACTATAACACACACAGAAAGAGAGAGAAGCAACTTTATAGATCAGTCAAGCAGCCTGGGAGCTGCTGGATTTGAATCAACCAATCAGAGATGCTGTGTACATTTTCCCGCCAAAACAGGTGCAGCCGTTTTTACACACACAGCAGAGAGACAGGATTTTTGCAGTCTATTTCTCATAGTGAGGACTACCCTCCAAACAAATGGCCATAATTTCCTAACTGTAGGGGCTAGAATTGTCATTCTTACACCGTTTTGTTCAGAAGAGATGGGGGAATCTTCAAGTGTTGACAATTTATCATTAAAATATGAATTATTAAAGATATTTGACTTGTAATGCACCATAACTGAATAGAGGCAAAGCGAAAACTGCCTTGACTTGCCCTCAAACAACGCTTTCTAACTCTAAATCTATTTGGAGTATCGATATCATTCTTTCACCGTAAGAGACAACAGGCTTTGGTGAACAATCATGGAAATTTTCAGGTCTCTGTGGAAATCTATCAAAAAGATATGACGAGAGAAAAAAGTGGTTCATTTCCAGAGTTTGAAAGCTGAAGAAATCTGAGCGAAGGACGAATTTCCTACCCTCAAACAAACGTAATTCATGGCCAAATGGTAATAGGTGAGAAAAAAATTCTTGATTTGTGAGCGTCAGGAGTGTCTGAAGATATATCAGGACAAGCCTCATGTCTTAACGTCGCTTCGATAAGGAGATATGACGATTCGAATATGCCTCTCATTACAGAAATCAAGCGGTGATTTTGAACAAACTCTCCATTGACTTTCTATGGAGAGTTTTGAGACTTTGTGTTGGTCTGAGGAGATTTGCCAAAATTCTATAAATCCCACAACAATGATAGTGACATTTTGTGAAAGCCAGCAAAAATACCTACGTTTTGATGTATAATTTGTGTAAGTTGAGTGAAAATTGAGCAAGTAGCAAGAAGTTGTTCGGACATGAAGAGAAAATTGCCAAAGGTACAGCGGCTCACTTAGAACCAACTGCATAGCAACCATAACAACCCATGTATTTTGTGAAAAATCACAAAGATGAAACTCAAAACTTGAAAAGGGATAAGATGAAAATGGTAACAGATATGAAAAAGCTGAATCATACATGAATATCCCAATAATTTGTGAACATTTTAAAGTTTGAATGGTTGTTCTAGGTGAAAGTATGAGGAAGTAGTTAAGTTTCAAAAACAAGCAAGTTTTAGCAGAATTGCGGAAGTTTTCCATTCATTTCAATGGGACAAATTAAAGGAAAAAAGCTTAATATTTTAAAAAGTATAATAGCAAAAAATACCAAAAGTCATAGCGATCATTAGCAGAAATAGCAGAATAGTTTAAAATTTGAACGGTGAAAATCGGCTGAAAATTGTGGAAGTAGTTAAGTGCCAAAAAAGTACAAAAAGTGGCAACTAGAATAACTAGAAAAATTTGCATTTCCTGCGAAAATGCAGTGTGGATGCTTTAAAGCTGAAGCTGTCTGCAAAAACTAGCTGAAAAAGCTGAAAAGTTGCAGAAATTGTAAAAACTTTGCAGAAGCAAAGGAACTTTGCTAGAAAGTAATAACTTAGCAGAACTGCAATATCTTAGAGGAAACATAATACTTGGCAGAAATACAATAGCATAGCAGAACTTGGCAGAAATATTGTAACTTACCAGAAACATGATAACTTCTCAAATATACAAGAATTTAGGAGAAATAGTATAAGATAACAGAAAGAATATATTTAGCCAAAAATACTTAAACATTACAGAAACACTATGATTAAGAAAAATAGTACAACATAGCAGAAATACTGTGATTTACCAGAGACACTATGATGAACTATGAATATTGTAATTTTAAATTAATACTATGTTTTAGCACAAATACTATAATTTGAAAGAAATACTATCATTTGGCAGAATACTATGTTTCAGCACAAATACTCTGGTTTAGCACAAATATTATAACATAGCAGAAATACAATTATATAGCAGAAATGCTATATTTAGAAAAAAAATATAATATAGTAGAAATACTATGATTTAGCAGAAATACTATGATTGAGCAGAAGTACTAAGATGTAGTAAAAGTACTTTGATTTAACAGAAATACAATTATGGAGGAGTAATTCTTTAAAATGGGAGAAATATTGATACACACACACATACACAGAGCCTAAAAGGAACAGTATTTGTGCCATGGAGTGTTAACAAGAATGTGAGGTCCATATTAGAAAAGCTGGTAAAATGACAAAAGTTTGCAGAATTGTAATAAATGATGAATATGAATTACTGGTCTGTGATAGTGTATTAATTTGTAGGGAGAAAAACATGTTGATCAAGGTGTAATTGAACCCACGACCTTTTGGTTGCAGACCCGTGTCATTACCAACTGCGCCACTATGAAAGAGACAGGGCGCCTGGAAAACAGGTTGATGAGCAGTCAGAATTAGATTCTGGTGAGAGGCGAAAAACGCCGTTTTTTGGATTTACAAAACGTCGTGTAGCTCAAAAACTAGGTGGACTAGAAACATAATTCTTGCACTGGGTGAATCAGTGGACTTTGGTGTACTTTGACTGCGATTTTCATTGCTCTTTGTACAACCGTTGCTGAGATATGACGAGAGAAGAAACGGCACACCTCAGATATGATTGGCTGGCTGGGAAGCCGTGCAGGCCCTGATATGTAAATTTCAGGGCTAAATGTCTAAGTCCTCACAGAGGATTGGCTGCCTGGGGACCTGGCAGTAAAATATAGAAATAGTATGATTAAGCATAAATACTACATTTAGTAGAAATACTATGTTTTAGCACAAATACTATAAAAAGCAGAAATACTAAAATTTAGCAGAAATACTATATTAAGCACAAATCGTATAAAAAGCAGAAATCGTATAAAAAGCAGAAATACTATAATTTAGCAGAAATACTATAATTTAGCAGAAACACTATAATTTAGCAGAAATACTATAAAAAGCAGAAATACTGTAATTTAGCAGAAACACTATATTAAGCACAAATACTATAAAAAGCAGAAATACTATAATGTAGCAGAAATACTATAATTTAGCAGAAATAGTATAAAAAGCAAAAATACTATATTAAGCACAAATCCTATAAAAAGCAGAAATACTATATTAAGCACAAATCTTATAAAAAGCAGAACTACTATATTAAGCACAAATACTATAAAAAGCAGAAATACTATAATGTAGCAGAAATACTATAATTAAGCACAAATCCTATAAAAAGCAGAAATACTATATTAAGCACAAATCTTATAAAAAGCAGAACTACTATATTAAGCACAAATACTATAAAAAGCAGAAATACTATATTAAGCACAATTCCTATTAAAAGCAGAAATAGTATAATTTAGCAGAAATACTATAAAAAGCAGAAATACTATAATTTAGAAATACTATAACACACACAGAAAGAGAGAGAAGCAACTTTATAGATCAGTCAAGCAGCCTGGGAGCTGCTGGATTTTAATCAACCAATCAGAGATGCTGTGTACATTTTCCCGCCAAAACAGGTGCAGCCGTTTTTACACACACAGCAGAGAGACAGGATTTTTGCAGTCTATTTCTCATAGTGAGGACTACCCTCCAAACAAATGGCCATAATTTCCTAACTGTAGGGGCTAGAATTGTCATTCTTACACCGTTTTGTTCAGAAGAGATGGGGGAATCTTCAAGTGTTGACAATTTATCATTAAAATATGAATTATTAAAGATATTTGACTTGTAATGCACCATAACTGAATAGAGGCAAAGCGAAAACTGCCTTGACTTGCCCTCAAACAACGCTTTCTAACTCTAAATCTATTTGGAGTATCGATATCATTCTTTCACCGTAAGAGACAGCAGGCTTTGGTGAACAATCATGGAAATTTTCAGGTCTCTGTGGAAATCTATCAAAAAGATATGACGAGAGAAAAAAGTGGTTCATTTCCAGAGTTTGAAAGCTGAAGAAATCTGAGCGAAGGACGAATTTCCTACCCTCAAACAAACGTAATTCATGGCCAAATGGTAATAGGTGAGAAAAAAATTCTTGATTTGTGAGCGTCAGGAGTGTCTGAAGATATATCAGGACAAGCCTCATGTCTTAACGTCGCTTCGTTAAGGAGATATGACGATTCGAATATGCCTCTCATTACAGAAATCAAGCGGTGATTTTGAACAAACTCTCCATTGACTTTCTATGGAGAGTTTTGAGACTTTGTGTTGGTCTGAGGAGATTTGCCAAAATTCTATAAATCCCACAACAATGATAGTGACATTTTGTGAAAGCCAGCAAAAATACCTACGTTTTGATGTATAATTTGTGTAAGTTGAGTGAAAATTGAGCAAGTAGCAAGAAGTTGTTCGGACATGAAGAGAAAATTGCCAAAGGTACAGCGGCTCACTTAGAACCAACTGCATAGCAACCATAACAACGCATGTATTTTGTGAAAAATCACAAAGATGAAACTCAAAACTTGAAAAGGGATAAGATGAAAATGGTAACAGATATGAAAAAGCTGAATCATACATGAATAGCCCAATAATTTGTGAACATTTTAAAGTTTGAATGGTTGTTCTAGGTGAAAGTATGAGGAAGTAGTTAAGTTTCAAAAACAAGCAGGTTTTAGCAGAATTGCGGAAGTTTTCCATTCATTTCAATGGGACAAATTAAAGGAAAAAAGCTTAATATTTTAAAAAGTATAATAGCAAAAAATACCAAAAGTCATAGCGATCATTAGCAGAAATAGCAGAATAGTTTAAAATTTGAACGGTGAAAATCGGCTGAAAATTGTGGAAGTAGTTAAGTGCCAAAAAAGTACAAAAAGTGGCAACTAGAATAATAATAATAAAGAATAAAGAGAAACAGGAAAACAATAGTGTGGATGCCTTAAAGCATCCACACAATAATAATAAAGAACTAGAAAAATTTGCATTTCCTGCGAAAATGCTGTGTGGATGCCTTAACGCTGAAGATGTCTGCTGCAAAAAGCTGAAAAAGTTGAAAAGTTTCAAATAGTTCTATGGCGGTGAAGAACTGAAAATTCTGCTGAAAACAGGTGAAGAAGCAGAAATTTTTTGCTTAAAAGTGGTGAAAAGCCAAAATTTCTACTTAAAGGGGTAAAGACTGAGAATTTTTTGCTGAAAAGTGGTGAAAAAAAACATTGCCCTGAGTAGGATTCGAAACTTGCCCTTCTAGTCTCAAGGCGGCTATTCCGCTCACTAAGCCAAAGTCATTTTCGCAGAGAAGAGGTGGAGAGACTGACAATTCTGATTAAATGAGAAGAAGCTGCTGAGAATTGTGATGATAGGAGGTGAAAAGGCTGAAAACTTTGCAGAAAAGAGGTGAATCAGAAGAATTTCTGCTGAAAAGAGGTAAAGCAGCAGAAAGTTGCGCTGAAAAGAGATGAATCAGCAGACTTTCTGCTGAAAAGAGGTTTTTCTGAAAACAACTGAGATTTGGGTTGAAAAGAGGTGAAAATTCTGCTGAAAAGAGTTCAATCAGCAGAATTTCTGCTGAAAAGAGTTCAATCAGCAGAATTCTGCTGAAAAGAGGTTTTTGCTGAAAACAGCTGAAAAAGCTGGGATTTGTGCTGAAAAGTGGTGAAAAAATTCAAAGTTCTGCTGAAAAGAGTTCAATCAGCAGAATTTCTGCTGAAAAGAGGTAAAGAAGCAGAAAGTTGCGCTGAAAATAGGTGAATGAGCAGAATTTCTGCAGAAAAGATGGAAAGAAGCAGAAAGTTGCATTGAAAAGAGATGAATCAGCAGAATTTCTGCTCAAAAGAGATGAATCAGCAGAATTTCTGCTCAAAAGAGTTTTTTCTGAAAACAGCTGAGATTTGTGCTGATAGGAGGTGAACATGCTGAACCAATCAGAGGTACTTCTTTTGTCTGCTTTATCAGGCTTTGTACTTGTATGTATTTCTGCCATGGAGTGTTAACAAGAATCTGAGGTCCATATTAGAAAAGCTGCCAAAATCATAAAACTTTGCAGAATTGTAATAAATGATCAATATGAATTACTGGTCTGTGATAGTGTATTAATTTGTAGTGAAAAAAACATGTGGATAAGGTGGAATTGAACACACGACCTTTGGGCTTCAAACCCGTGTCATTACCAACTGCGCCACTGGCAAAGAGAGCGGGCGCCTGGAAAACAGGCTGATGAGCAGTCAGAATTAGATCGCGGTAAGAGGCGAAAAACGCCGTTTTTTGGAGTTACAAAACGTCGTGTAACTCAAAAACTACGTGGACTAGAAGCATAATTCTTGTACTGGGTGAATCAGCGGACTTTGGTGAACTTTGACTGCGATATACATAGCTCTTTGTACTTCTGTCGCGGAGATATGACGAGAGAAGAAACGGCTTCATTTTCGGAGTTTGAAAACTGAGAGGAGGACATATTTCCACTCCTCAAACAAACGTAATTCATGGCTCAACGGTAAGATGACTGTAAAAACTGCTTCGACCGTGAGTGTCAGCAGTGTCTGAAGATGATTTGGCACAAGCCTCATGTCTTAACTTTGCTTCGTTAAGGAGATATGACGATTTGAAAATGCCTTCAGTTTCACTATTTCAGCTCTGAGTTTCAAAACCTCCCCATAGACTTTGAATGGGGAGTTTTTAGACTTCGTGTCACTTCGAGGCAAATTGTGAAAAAACCGTAACTCGCACGATAATTATAGTGACACAGTCTTAAAGCCAGCAAGAATACCTACGTTTTGATGTATAATTTGTGGGGGATGAGTGGAAATTGAGCGAGTAGCAAGAAGTTGTTCAGACATGAAGAGAAAATTCAGAACGCACCAGTGCTCACTCTGAGTTAATTGCATAGCAACCATAGCAACGCATGTATTTTCTGAAAAATCACAAATCTGCAACTGAAAACTTAAAGAGGCATTAAATGAAAACGGTAACAGATATGAAAAAGCTGAATCACACAGGAATAGCCCAATCATTTGAGAACGTTTTAAAGTTTGAATGGAGTTTCTACATGAAAGTATGAGCATGTAGTTAAGTTTGAAAAACAAGCAAGTTTTAGCAGAATTGTGGAAGTTTCCCATTCATTTCAATGGGACAAATTAAAGGAAAAAAGTGTAATATTTTAAAAAGTATAATAGTAATAAACACCAAAAGATATAGCACACATTAGCAGAAATAGCAGAACAGTTTAGAGTTTGAACTGAGAAAATCGGCTGAAAACTGAGGGAGTAGTTAAGCGCCAAAAAACGTACGGAAGCAACTAGAATAAAGTAGAATAAAGAAGAAAGAGAAACAGGATCTCAATAGTGTGGATGCCTTTGAGGGCATCCACACAATAAAGAGAAACAGGAAAACAATAGTGTGGATGCCTTAAAGCATCCACACAATAATAAAGAATAAAGAGAAACAGGAAAACAATAGTGTGGATGCCTTAAAGCATCCACACAACTAGAAAAATTTGCATTTCCTGCGAAAATGCAGTGTGGATGCTTTAAAGCTGAAGCTGTCTGCAAAAACTAGCTGAAAAAGCTGAAAAGTTGCAGAAATTGTAAAAACTTTGCAGAAGCAAAGGAACTTTGCTAAAAAGTAATAACTTAGCAGAACTGCAATATCTTAGAGGAAACATAATACTTGGCAGAAATACAATAGCATAGCAGAACTTGGCAGAAATATTGTAACTTACCAGAAACATGATAAATTCTCAAATATACAAGAATTTAGGAGAAATAGTATAAGATAATAGAAAGAATATATTTAGCCAAAAATACTTAAACATTACAGAAACACTATGATTTAGAAAAATAGTACAACATAGCAGAAATACTGGGATTTACCAGAGACACTGTGATGAACTATGTATATTGTAATTTTAAATAAATAGTATGTTTCAGCACAAATACTCTGGTTTAGCACAAATATTATAACATAGCGGAAATACAATTATATAGCAGAAATGCTATATTTAGAAAGAAAAATATAATATAGTAGAAATAGTATGATTTAGCAGAAATACTGTAATCAGCACATATACTGTAACATGACAGAAATTCCTCCACTTAGTAGTAATACTATAACATAACACAAATGTTATGATTTGGCACAAAAACCATGATTTGGCAAAAATACTATGATTTAGCAGAAATACTATGATTGAGCAGAAGTACTAAGATGTAGTAAAAGTACTTTGATTTAACAGAAATACAATTATGGAGGAGTAATACTTTAAAATGGGAGAAATATTGATACACACACACATACACAGAGCCTAAAGGGAACAGTATTTGTGCCATGGAGTGTTAACAAGAATGTGAGGTCCATATTAGAAAAGCTGGTAAAATGATAAAAGTTTGTAGAATTGTAATAAATGATGAATATGAATTACTGGTCTGTGATAGTGTATTAATTTGTAGGTAGAAAAACATGTTGATCAAGGTGTAATTGAACCCACGACCTTTTGGTTGCAGACCCGTGTCATTACCAACTGCGCCACTGGGAAAGAGAGCGGGCGCCTGGAAAACAGGGTGATGAGCAGTCAGAATTAGATCGCGGTGAGAGGCAAAAAACGCAGTTTTTTGGAGTTACAAAACGTCGTGTAGCTCAAAAACTAGGTGGATTAGAAACATAATTTTTGTACTGGGTGAATCAGCGGACTTTGGTGTACTTTGACTGCAATTTTCATTGCTCTTTGTACAACCGTCGCTGAGATATGACGAGAGAAGAAACGGCAGACCTCAGATAGGATTGGCTGGCTTACAAGCCGTGAAGGCCCCAATATGCAAATTTGAATGCCTGAGCCCTCAGATATGATTGGCTGGCTGGGAAGCCGTGCAGGCTCTGATTTGTGAATTTGAATGTGTCAGTCCTCACAGAGGATTGGCTGCCTGGGGACCTGGCAGTAATATATAGAAATAGTATGATTAAGCATAAAAACTACATTTAGTAGAAATACTATGTTTTAGCACAAATCCTATAAAAAGCAGAAATACTATAATTTTGCAGAAAATACTATATTTAGCAGAAAAGACTATATTAAGCACAAATACTATAAAAAGCAGAAATACTATAAAAAGCACAAATACTATAATTTAGCAGAAATACTATATTAAGCACAAATACTATATTAAGCAGAAATAGTATAAAAAGCAGAAATACTATGATTTAGCAGAAATACTATATTAAGCAGAAATACTATAAAAAGCAGAAATACTATAAAAAGCAGAAATACTATAATTTAGCAGAAATACTATAAAAAGCAGAAATACTATAATTTAGCAGAAATACTATATTAAGCACAAATACTATAAAAAGCAGAAATACTATAAAAAGCAGAAATACTATAATTTAGCAGAAATAATATAAAAAGCAGAAATACTATGATTTAGCAGAAATACTATATTAAGCAGAAATATTATAATTTAGCAGAAATACGATAAAAAGCAGAAATACTATAATTTAGCAGAAATACCATATTGAGCACAAATACTATAAAAAGCAGAAATAGTATAATTTAGCAGAAATAATATAAAAAGCAGAAATACTATGATTTAGCAGAAATACTATATTAAGCAGAAATACTATAATTTAGCAGAAATACGATAAAAAGCAGAAATACTATAATTTAGCAGAAATACTATATTGAGCACAAATACTATAAAAAGCAGAAGTACTATATTAAGCAGAAATAATATAAAAAGCAGAAATACACACACACACACACACACACACACAGAGGGAGAGAGAAGCAACTTTGTAGGTCAGTCAAGCAGCCTGGGAGCTGCTGAATTTGAATCCACCAATCAGAGAGGCTGTGTACTTTTTCCCGCCAAAACAGGAGCTGCAGTTTTTACACACACAGCAGAGAGACAGGATTTTTGCAGTCTATTTCTCATAGTGAGGACTACCCTCCAAACAAATGGCCATAATTTCCTAACCGTAGGGGCTAGAATGGTCATTCTTACACCGTTTTGTTCAGAAGAGATGGGGGAATCTTCAAGTGTTGACAATTTATCATTAAAATATGAATTATTAAAGATATTTGACTTGTAATGCACCATAACTGAGTAGAGTCAAGCGAAAACTGCCTTGACTTGCCATCAAACAACGCTTTCTAACTCTAAATCTATTTGGAGTATCGATATCATTCTTTCACCGTAAGAGACAGCAGGCTTTGGTGAACAGTCATGGAAATTTTCAGGTCTTTGTGGAAATCCATTAAAAAGATATGACGAGAGAAAAAAGTGGTTCATTTCCCGAGTTTGAAAGCTGAAGAAATCTGAGCGAAGGACGAATTTCCTACCCTCAAACAAACGTAATTCATGGCCAAATGGTAATAGGTGAGAAAAAAATTCTTGAATTGTGAGCGTCAGGAGTGTCTGAAGATATATCGGGACAAGCCTCATGTCTTAACTTCGCTCCGTTAAGGAGATATGACGATTCAAATATGCCTCTCATTACAGAAATCAAGCGGTGATTTTGAACAAACTCTCCATTGACTTGCTATGGAGAGTTTTCAGACTTTGTGTTGGTCTGAGGAGATTTGCCAAAATTCTATAAATCCCACAACAATGACAGTGACATTTTCTGAAAGCCAGCAAAAATACCTACGTTTTGATGTATAATTTGTGGAAGTTGAGTGAAAATTGAGCAAGTAGCAAGAAGTTGTTCGGACATGAAGAGAAGACTGCGAAACTTAAAGTGGCTCACTTAGAACCAACTGCATAGCAACCATAACAACCCATGTATTTTCTGAAAAATCACAATTTTGCAACTCAAAACTTTAAGAGGCATAAAAGTAAAACGGTAAAAGATTTGAAAAAGCTGAATCATACATTAATAGCCCAATAATTTGTGAACATTTTAAAGTTTGAATGGTTGTTCTAGGCGAAAGTATGAGGAAGTAGTTAAGTTTCAAAAAAGAGCAAGTTTTAGCAGAAGTGCGGAAGTTTTCAATTCATTTCAATGGGACAAATTAAAGGAAAAAAGCTTAATATTTTAAAAAGTATAATAGTTATAAATACCAAAAGTCATAGCAATATTAAGCAGAAAAAGCTGAATAGTTTAAAATTTGAACGGTGAAAATAGCACAAAAATTGTGGAAGTAGTTAAAGGACAAAAAATGTACGGAAGCAACTAGAACTAGAAAAATTTGCATTTCCTGCGAAAATGCAGTGTGGATGCTGTATAGCTGAAGCTGTCTGCTGAAAATAGTTGAAAATAGCTGAAGAAGCTGAAGAAATCAAAGTCAGTGTTTAAAAAGTGTTTGAAATTTTAATAACTTCAAGGACAACATCAAGTTAACAAAAGTGCAATAACTAATAAACATAACAATTCAGCAGAAATGTTGTAGTTTACCAGAAGCCACAACTTAGCAGAAATGTAATAATTTAGAATAACATCACTTAACATAACATAGCATAACAAACAAAAGTAGTGTAACCTAGCAGAAATAATATAATTTAGTAGAAAATTAAAAACTTAGCAGAAATGTAATAATTTAGAATAACATAACTTAACATAGCATAACAAACAAAAGTAGTGTAACCTAGCAGAAATAATATAATTTAGAAGAAAATTAAAAACTTGGCAGAAATATTACAACTTATCAGAACTGCTATAATTTTGCAGAAATGTAATAATTAGGCAAAACTGTCAACAGATAACAACTGAAAAGGCTGAAGTAACCTCAAAGTTACTTGTTTAACTGTGAAAAATTACCAGAAACATTAGAAAAGGAAGAAAATCACCCAGCAGATAAACTGATGTGGAACAAAACCAAGGTAAAATTGCATAGTTTACGCAGCTGGTGAAATCTAAAAATGGCAAAAAAACAAAACAAAAAACAAAAACAAAACCCACACAAACAACATTTAGGTAATACAAGATGCACAAGATGCTGCGGTCAGAGATAAAAACACCCAAAAATAATGTTATTGAAATGCCAAAGAGTGGCAGAAAGTTTAGAAAGTAGAAAACCAGTAGTAGAAAAGTAGAACGTTCAAATATTTTTAGAAACATATGATACAAAATATTTACTCGGTTGTTTCCAATGATTACAACAATGGCATACAGAAATAAAAATCCCATTTGGGACAAACAGAATAATATTAATAGAAAATGCAAATCAAATGAATCTAACATCTATACAAACAATTGAAGCATCTGTTGGAATAGTGAACATATCCTTGTTTGCCATGTTTATGTTTATGGCCCTAAGATGCGCATACACATGATAGGCTATTAACTGCAAAAATATACACATATATAAACAGCAAGTGAAGGACAAAAATACATCCTCTGATTTGCTGGAGTTTTGTGTAAATACCATTTGTCAAGGATAAACAACATGTTCCAATGCCACATTAAAATTTTCATAAGCTTCATTTTTTCAATTGTGATATATTTGAGGTGTGGAGAGTCACACAGCTGAACAATCGATGTGCATATTTAAAGAAACAGGAATCAAATAAAGAACATTGTTGTGGAATAAATTACACTGAAAAATAATCACTGCTTTGCGTTAGAGAGTGACTTATGATGAGGTATTAATTGGGTTAACTTTACCTCTAACAGCTTTTCACATAGTGCTGTGACCAGGGTGAAATCCATCATAAAGTAACTGTAAACAGTAGAACCATTAGCATGAATGTTATGGTTCTACCCTGATCAAAACTCAAGTCAGCTGTGTGACCTGATATAAAATGATAAAGAGGAACACATATAAATGACCTTTATGAACTTTTCAAAATGACTTTATATGCCTGACCCATTATCTATATATATTAGAGCAGATGTGGAAAACCACTGTTAGACCTACTCTATACTAATGTAGTTACTGACACCCCATACTAAGGCAGGATTCATACAAACACACATTATGTATTCTCTTAAACACTTTCTTTTTTCACATTTTGAGATTGTGTAATCTCTATAAAGAATACGTGTAATGGTTCAATAGATATAGTTATTTAAATGTCCATAATAATCACATGATGATTTTTGTACATCCTACAATTCAAGATTTAGAGCTGTGTGTTTGTATGAATTCAGCTTGCTATACTTATAGACTTAGATATATTAATCCACTATTTACCCAAACAAGTTACATTGTTTGGGTAAATAGATTGGGTTTGTCCTACAAAATAATTATTCAGCAATAAAAAAAAACACACAAAAAACATCTGCACATTAATCCAGAGTTCAGTTTCATATGTCTGATATTGTTTGTTAAATCTGGTGACACAAACACAGTCAAAAATTCATTGCTAGCGTGACATGTGGTCCTTTTTGCCTTTGACCAATGATATGCTGGTTACTTGGACCAGTTTAGTATTTGCTGTCACAGAGGAATGTTAACCATAAATCCAAAAGAATAAACTGAAAAAAAATGTTAATTGCAAACATGTTTTTGCTTAGTAAAAAGATTGAAATTACATGGAAACTGTCACCTTAAAGCCTCATTGTAAATATCATCACAAACAGATGTTTTCCACACAGTTAACAAAGCTCCACCACATCCGATCACTGCATATAAATCTAAAAGAAAACATTTTTTTTTTAAAACAATAAAATTAACAACAGGGAAGACTTTTTATTTAATAACTAAGCTTAAAATAAGTGTTACCTTTGAATATTTGTGGGAAAAATCTGATGCTACCCCAAGAATACAAAGCCACACTGGAAATGATGACAGGCTTGCAGCCCTCTGTCTTCCTGGAGTGAGGTGCCTGATCAGTAGCAGTGAGTTGACAGAAGTCGGTGTCTGTAAGAGTGGCCAAACACTGATACTCTGTCCACTTGTGCAGAGTCTAAGAAGCTGGAATGCAGGCACACTGTACGAGCTTGTTCTAAAAAATACAGAAAAAGGAACATTTTATTTGTGTTAAGGCTTAAAAACTACAAATAAGTTATACAATGAACAATGTTGAAATACCTTATAGGTGCTGCAGGCGACATAACCAGAATCCAGAGCAATCTCACACTCACATGATGGTGAGGAAAGACATTAGTTCTGCAGTGAGGTTTGAATGTCTCAGTTGGGACACTGAAGAACTCAGAAGACAGCAGTACCTGCACAGAGAGACAGAGTAGAAAAAGCATAGATTTGTAATCCATAATGTGAATTAAAACTCAAAAAGTGTCAACAAGTATAACCATTTGAGTGTGAAATTATTTGTGCAATAAACAGGATGTAAATTAATTAATTGAATTAAAAACACTGACATTTTTATCAAAGATAAAGAATGATACCTCTCTCTGCTCTGAGGATCACTGAGCATCTCTGACAGGAAATACAGTTTCCTCAGTATGAGTCATCATTGATGGTCTCAGAGATGTGTAGTGTGGCAGCATGATGATGGTCTCCAGATCAGGCAGGAGGTCAGGTGATGGGTGTGTCATCTTCTCCATTGAAGACACACTGGTATGGCAGTTCATAAAACAGCAGACTCTGTGTGGCATGTAGTTATCTGTGCAGTCCAGCACTGATGGATCAGGTTTGGCTCAGCAGTTCATGAAGATGGTGTTAAGATATTGTTGTTTCAGCTGAGGATGGTGAAGTTTGAAGGTTTTCCCACAAAGGAAACAGGACTGTGTGTGCCCTGTCTGAAAAAAATACATCTACAAAACATAAAGTGCTTTTAACACCACCCATCCTCCCCACCCACCCATCTCAGCCCCCAAGTGTCTATGTAATGCTGGTATGGGGTGTCAGTTACTAAATCTAATTAGTGCGTCAGAAAGCGGGGGCTACACCTAAAGCCCCCGCTTTCTGATGTCTTTGTTTATTAGCAGCTTTTTCCAGCTGCTCAGAGAATTCTGACTTGGCCTTTATCCACCCAAACCCAAACCCACCCGGATAAAGGCCAAGTCAGAAAATGGATGCAGAAACTTTCCATTTACTTCTAAATCAGTTTTTATACATATTCTGTAACCTGTAAAAATGTTTTTCTCTACATAATGTATCATCATAGACATCTCTGGTAGCCTAAAGATAGTTTAAAACCTTTACATTTTTTTACCTGTAAAACATGATAAGCAAAACCTCATTCATCCCAAAAACATTTGATTCTACAAAATTTACTATAATCAAGAAAATATAATTGTCTGTATTTATTCATGTGACCCATAATAAATACTTGCATTTATCTGGGATTTATTTATTTACTATTTCATATTTGAAAGCCCTTGGAGGGGAAGATCTTGTTTGTTGAGATACAAACGTCAAAGTAAAAAAAGTATTAAAAAAGGAGATGACAATTAACATCCATGAAAAAATGCATTAATAGATTTAGTCATTTAAAACATGAGAATAAAAAATAAATTATGTTCGTTTAATACTTTTTGCAGCATATTTCAGATCTGAGGTGCATGATAACAGAAAGCAGATCTCCCAGCTCTGCATGAAGTACAGCCATGATTTGGTGAAATGATTAATAACATTGCAATAAGAAAGGGTCTTCTTACAGACAGAGTTGGGAAGACAATATGAAGAAATGTGATTTTTCAATGAAAAATCTTTTTTCATGCTCTACAATCAGTAAACTCTGTAACAAACATGATCTGTAATTGTTTCAAAACTCACCACACAACTTCATGATTGGCTCGAGGACAGGACACAAAACACAGGGTTGTGGTAACTGTAATATGTTCTCAGAACACCTGAATGGAGGCTTTTCTGTGGCTGAGAAATAAAAATGAGGTCAAGCAGGGTGTTCTTGTCTGTAGTGGCAGAAGTGATCAGCTGTGAATACCCTCTGGACTGAAACTGCTCCAGAATCTGTTTTCTTCCACTCTGTAACTGGTTTTCATTAAAATCTCCACACACAATTATTGGGTGACAGTCCATTATTTCAAGTGAATCTAAAAGACTTACCAGGTTTTGCATGAACGGTGTCAAACTGTAGTCAGGGGGTCTGTACACAACCGCAATGAGCGCAGGGAATGGAGCCTGAACCTTCAACACTAAAAACTCAAGATCAGTGACATTATGCAGATACTGTTTTACCTGAACCTGAAAATGATTCCTCAAATACACAACAACTCCACCACCACTTCTGCTGGCCATGTGAGGAAAGTTTGTGTAGGACACATGTCTGTTGCGTTTGAACATGGTGTAGCCGTCCAAATGAAGACTATCTGCAACAAAGGAGCCTTGGAGGTGAGACTCTGTGAGACACAAAACATCTGCTAAACACATTTCATAATGACTCTTGATGTCGCTGATGTGAGATGGCAAACCCTCCGTATTGTGATGGATCAGTGTAAGAGTGTCAGGTCTGCTGGCTGTTTCTCTGACCTGAAGAAAAGGCATCATTTCCTCAACACTGGCTTGTCTCATGGTTTGGAGCGCTGCAGTTACCTCGGGATTGGCGTAAATCTTTTTCTCATCCAAGTCCTGTAAATAGAGTCCACTGAGAGACGTCACCCTGCTGAGAGCAACATAAGCCATACCTGGTTCAAAAATGTTCTTCATTGAAACTACAGCTGTCTGTGTTGTAAGACCCTGAGTTTTGTGAATTGTGCAGGCGAATGCTAGCTTTACAGGAAACTGTCTGCGTACCGCTCCTTTAAACTTCAGACTCTCCTCTGCTCTCTCAATGTAAACCAGATCATCAGATGCTGCATTAGCACTGCGGGTGTTTCTTACAGACTGCCGGTTGTCCATTCTGAGCCCCAGTTTAATTATTTGTCCATCATTTTCAGATCTCACCACCTTTACCAGTATACCAAAAGCACCGTTGACCAAACCGTTTAGTGTGTCCAAGTTTCTGGTCAGCATGACTCGAGCTCCTTCAGCAACGTTCAGGGTGTCGGGTAAATCATTTCGCCCACCTGTAAATGGTTTGTCTCTTCGTGCCATTCTGCCTGTACATTTATCCTTCTGGAAATCATCTGCAGTGATGATTATGATGTTTGAATGAAGCTTCTTCAGGGTATCTGTGTTATGGGATTCCACATTCTTGTTGGTGGCATAAATGTGTAAGACCTCAGTTGGACATTCTTCTGGTGCAGTCACAGCCTGTGACAACAAATCTCTGTCGCACTGAGAAAGCTCATCTGTCTTTTCCTTGACTCTAATCCTGTTCAACATCTCTGCAAAGGCCACATCATCTTTCTGACGCATGATCTCGGTTAGAGTGATCATCTGAAAATGCTCCTGCCATAGGTCAATCTGTTCTGGATCATAAACACAGAGAGGTTTAGACTGTCGCACTGGTGGCAGCTGGTAAAAATCTCCAACAGCTAAAACTGACATTCCACCAAAAGGTCTTTGAGTGCCTTTGATTTGTTTCAGTCTTGCATCCACATAAGCAAAAAGGGGTTTTGAAACCATCGAAATCTCATCAATGACAATAATTTCAGCATTCATCAGCTCAGATCTTACTTCATCCAGTTGGTTACCAAGTCCTTGAATGGGTGGTTTCAGACTCCTGGGTAGTTTCAGTAGAGAATGTAATGTAGAGCCATTGATAGAAAAAGCTGCTGTCCCGGTAAATGACGTCAGTAAAACAGTTGGATTTGATATGTCAGCTTCTTCTGCATTAGAAGGCAGTCTGCTCAGGATCTTTCGTGCTTCAGAATGAATACATTTAATCAGATGTGACTTTCCAGTTCCTGCACCACCGTTGATATAGAAGAAAAATGGATCTGGGTTCAAACCACAAACGCGCTGAATACACCAGTCTCTTATGGCATAGAACACGCAGGCCTGCTTCTGGTTCAGATTCTGATACATGACACGTACCACAGCTGGATCGACTGCAGGTTGTTCTCTGACGGCTCTGATCTCTGTTACAGCATCAGACTGACGACTGTAGTCGGGAACATTCTCCTGTTCGTTCTCATCATCATCATGTCTCTCAGGAAGATTCTCATCACATTGCAGCCTCACAACTTCAGATTCAGGAGCCAGATTACACCATTCATCGATCACAACATCCCTATTTTGTTCAAACTCTTCCAGTGCACTCTCAATATCCTCAGAGTTCTTCTCATACTTGTCTTTATTTCTCTTTACAATCCTTTTCACAGACTCACTGTGGTCTGAACATGGAAGTCGCACAAAACCTGAGTTGTAGAAGGACTGATAGGTTTGGAAACATTGTGGTTTCAGTTCCTGCTCTGATCTGTGTGGAAGGTAAAGCCTCAACAGTCGTCCATAAAATTGCTCAGGATCTTTTTCTTGTGAGCAGTGGTAATATCTGATTATAGCTGGTTTATCATTCTTTCGCCTTTGTACAAATCCAAGCTGGTTTAGAAGAGGAAGCACATCTTTTCCTTCATTTGGACCACTCACCAACCTGCACAGGGCAGCAAAATCAGCCAGTGACATTTCCTCATATTCTGGTGTCTCAGGTCTGCATTTGTATTTATCACTCAAACTTGTCATCCAAATATTACAACTGTCATGTGTTGTGGTTTCCAGATAGCTCATGGGGCGACTCATTTTTACTGGGTTATCATCTGTTGGTACAAATACAACACTGCGGGAACATTTTTTCATTTTTAGGCCACAGACTCGAGTCACACACTCCTGTGCACTGATTTCTCTCTTTTTTGAGTAAGCCTGCATCACAGCTCTCATTTCATCACATTCATTGACCGTGTTGTTTCCAGAGTTATCAATAACTGTCTTCAGGTATTCAGAGAGGCCAGATTCTTTCTTCGTTATATATTTACAGAGGTATTCTACACATGAATAGGCATTCAAAATGAATGAGACATCTAAATTAGAGTTCCAGGCTTCAAGCAGGTCTGGGTTGTAATTGTTGATCCAACAGTCCTTTGGGTCACGTTTCAGAATAAGAGCTGTTTTCTTGTTTATGTCCTGGAGGCATTGTTCATACTCATTCATTGTCAAGTTGCATCGTGACAGAATCTGCTCTATGGTGAGCGAAGCAGCTTCAGGTTCCTTCAGCAGGTTCATCAAAGGTCTGAGTTTGGCTTTTGCAGCTTCAGTGTCTGAATCCTCATCCTGTCTCACAATCATTGTTCTTGTGGCTGGTGGTTTTGGAAACCCAAATCTACAACCAGAGTTCACACTCTTAAAACATGTTTTTGTGTGGTTTTTGCTGTGCTTTTGTAGTTCAGTGACTTTTTTGTGCAGTTCAGGTTGTTTTTCTGGATCAGGGAGTTGAGCTGAGATGTATCTGTCCACAAAGTCACAGACAGTTTGGTCATCGTCCACATCTACTTCTACCTTTTCTCTAATCCACAGCAACATGTGTATATGCGGACTACCTCTGTGCTGGAACTCAACTCTGTAAAAGTAATCAATGATTTCACCAAGGGGCTGTGCAGGAGAAAAAAGCAAATCTCTGAACAAAGCCTCAACACGCTTATCAAACATTCGCATGGTGGTTACTGGATTTGATCTTAGAATTTCACACTTTTCTGACCAGTCCAGGGCTTCAAAATCAACCTCTTCACCTTGCTGTCTCTTTATTGCTTGAATCACTTCAGGCCATCTCATCTCAGCAGCAGAGAAAGTGACAAAGAACTGAGGTGTTCCTATTTGACGAAGCATACTGAATAAATCTTTGGTAGTTTTCTGCCAGTAAGCTGGAGTTCCTCTGAGTGGCTGCATAAATCTGATTGCATCTTTATTTCTTACCAGCTTCTCTACTTCTGTCTTACTTTGTAACATTCCTGATGTGATTTTGCGTCCATCTTTGGTCATAGTTTTACCTTTCCTTAGCTGTATTGTCATGCTGGAATTAGCCAAGTGTATTTCAGTGACAAACTGTGAGAAAAACAGGTAATTTGTATCTTTGGCAAATCTTGCATCAATGTTGAAAAGCCTTGACTTGAAGTAAGCACTCGGTGTGAGCTTGAGACGTCTCTTTTCATCCAGTGTACTCTGACCAGTAGGAAACTGTACAGGAAATGCCATGGCTTCCAAATGAGGAGTTCTGAAAAAGCTAACAGGATTGTTTCTTTCTGCAGGAGCCACACAATATGTGTTATCACTGAAACAGAGAATCTCTTCTGAAATGTCTACAGGCTGCAGACAACTTTCTAGAGCAAAACCTCCATTGTTCAAATCACTTTCTGGTTCATCTGGATTTTGTTCCTCTGGTTGTTGATCACAGGATTGCATATTAATATCTTGGTCACTTTCAGACTCACTTTCGCACAAAAGGGCATCTTTTTCATAGTTGTCAATTTCCATTAAATCTGCTTCATCATAATCATCACTTTCCATGCTGGCTTCATCACTGCTGTCATCATCAGGTAACGTTGGATCACAAAGCAATGCATCATCTCTGATAACAACATCTGTGTACTGTGGGTGAATCTGTTTGAGTTTACGCAGAGCTTCAATGAGTTTAGACCAGGTGACAGTCTGGAACAGCTGATGGCCTTTGTAGCACAGTCGTCTTTTCAGCTTGATCCTCATGACCTGTGATTGACTTCTGAGCCTCGGTAAACAGTCAACTGTTTGTTGGACTTCAGATGGTACACACACCACATTACCACGTATGAGTCTTTGTCTGCCCTTTGGAAGTGGAATAATCTTAGCAAAAGGTATGCATTTGGCAATCAGATGTCTCTCCAGAATGTTGAGATCACACAGTTCAGCTGGAATATCCTGCAGTTCTAAACCATTGACAGCAGCAAGCCTGGGCATGCGTCCACTTTTGAGGGAACTGTGACACGTGTGACAGATATACTCCTTTTTTCTCTCAATAGGAAAGCTGCATTGATCATGACATGCTTCATCACACACATGAACAAATTTACCAGTTAGACACTGTTGAGCTACAGTTTGGTGTTTTGAGTAATTTTCTCTTTTGCAGATTTTCACCTGATTAGGAAAAGAAGCTTTTAGACAAACAGTACAAACATACGATGGTGCTGACTTAATGTTGGATCTGAAACGAGATATGGCCTCATTCATTAAAGTGTTATCTGGATGACATGGTAAACTTTCAGCTGGTCGATGCATCTGACAATATTTTCTTTTTATTTTCATTGCACATCTAATGTTATGCATCTGTCTAAAAGAAAAACTGTTCCAATATTTTACTCTCATTCGTTCTCTCATATTGTCCTTGTGTTGCTGCTGAAATTGTCTCTCTTCTCCATAACGTTTAGTGATGTAACATTTTTTTTTCTGTCTAAATTCTACACTTTCTTTATATAGGTTAGAAACATATGACCTCATGTAAGCTTTATGTTTCTCTCTGAATTCAGCACAAGTTCTGTATGTTCTTGTTATTCGTTCCTTCTGCTTTTCTCGGAACACGGGAGATTCTCTGTATGTTCTTGTTATTCGTTCCTTCTGCTTTTCTCGGAACACGGGAGATTCTCTGTATGTTCTTGTTATTCGTTCCTTCTGCGTCTCTCGGAACACGGGAGATTCTCTGTATGTTCTTGTTATTCGTTCCTTCTGTTTTTCTCGGAACACGGGAGATTCTCTGTATGTTCTTGTTATTCGTTCCTTCTGTTTTTCTCGGAACACGGGAGATTCTCTGTATGTTCTTGTTATTCGTTCCTTCTGCTTCTCTCGGAACACGGGAGATTCTCTGTATGTTCTTGTTATTCGTTCCTTCTGCTTATCTTTGAATATAGGATTGTCTTTATACATCCTTATGACACGTTCTCTTTTTCTCTCTCTAATTTTAGCACTTTCTCTATAGATCCTTCTCATTTGCTCCTTCTGTTTTTCCTTAAAATCATCTCTTTCCTTATAGATCTTTCTCAAATGTTCCCTCTGTTTCTCTCTATATGTAGGATTTAGCTTGTATAGATTACTTTTGTACACACTCTTCTTTTGTCTGTGATCAGGATCATTAGACATCTGCCTTTCTTTCTTTTTCTGATTTTCCTTTCTTTTTGGTAGTTTTTGTTGGGCCAGTGATCTTCTCCTCATTTTTTGCCTTTGCTGTTTACTATATTTCAGCAGTTTATGTGAAAGTTCCTGTGTTGTCTTGGTTGAACAGGAGGCAGCGGTTGGATCCTTCTGAGGAACAGAATCTGATGTTACCTGAGGTTCTCTCACAGAAGATGCAGATGTTTCTTTTTGTAAAAAATCAGAAGGACGATGGTTGCTTTCAGGAGCAGCTGTCTCATTTGAATAATCCACTCTGGATGATGTCACTTCTGTGGTTAAAGTGTCAGTCACAGTTTTCTGTGTCTGCTCAGTGGATGTCTTGGAGTTTAATTCAGGAACAGGTTCATTTAAATCTGGTGCTGGAGCACTTGTAGCTCATTGTCTGTATTCGGTGTTTTGATTAGCATCTCTTTGGTAAGCAGCGTTTTCACTGTGAAACTCGATGGGCTGTAGCTCATAAGTGCAGGTTGGTGCGATGTTAAACATTCGGTACAAACATTTGATCCTATCAATCATGTCGTTAAGACGTGTGAATTTTAACATTACTGCAGTTCCACCACTTACACTTAGTGACAATGGCATTCCTGTAGACTTACGTGGGTGAGGGTCAAAGTATGCGTATTCACCTGAAGTCAGCCTGCAAACTGCAATGACTGTTCCTCCCATGACTAGCAAAGCGTAGCGAAACTCTGAAGCCAAACACTGTAGTCCCTGTTCAAGGCTCGGAAGATGATCTGTACCATCAAATGTGCCATAACGAGCAAACTGAGACATATCGACTTGATACTCGTGTCTGCGGCTGGTGACCACTGTGGGAAGCTCATCACAGGCTAGAAAAACGCTGTTCACAAACCTCTTTCTGGCATCTGAATACACGGCATGGCCTTTGTCCAACACACAGTTAAGATCTGCTCTGGTAATGAATTCATCCTCGTGTAAGAATGACAGGAAAACCAAACTGTTAGCCATGCATTGCTGATTCCGGTACTTTCCATACTTAGCAGAGGCCTGGCTTCGGGATGCACAGATGCTACTCACTCGTGCACGACTTTCACTGTTTGTAACCTGTACATGAGACGGTCCTGGAGCTTCTCCATCATGCTGCGTTTGCACAGTTACCTGGGGTTCAGTCTGGATTACCTGCTGTACTTTAGCATTTGGCACAGATGATGAGCAAACACCTCTCTTTACCACATCTGCATAAGACACTGCGGCTGTCTGAACGCTGCTCTGCACTTCTGGACTGGGAATACTTGTAACAGACACATTTACCTCCTCACCGCTCTGAGAAACATTTACCTGTTCTTTCTGCTTTTGCCATCTAAGCTTCTGCGACTGCGACCTTTGACCTTTTCTTGGCATTTTATTGAAGTACAAACTGAACCTTATATGTATTTATACACAAATGTAAACAAAACTCAACCTGTAAACACTGAAAAACTAATGACACCTCAAGTTTCTATTAAATCAGAGATTTATCAGAATTGATGTAAAAGGCTGACTTAAATACAAACTCTATATAAAAGTTATTTAAAGTTCTCTGAAAACACTTTGGTCTGTTTTATTGTAGCTTTTTCAAAAACTGTATATTATTACTTCTTATATTTTTTTAAACCAGAATGGATAACAAATAGGTCTATACTTCTGTAATGTAATATGCAGAATAAATCTCAACAATTAATCAACAGGCTATAATAAAACTTTTAAGCTTTTAAGTAGACTTTGTGTAAATCTTTCAGATATCTAAAATTTAAAGCAAATATAAGGAGCTGTGGTGGTGTGATGATCAGATGAAAGGCGATGAGGATTCTTCAGCTGGATGTTCTGCAGCAGTCAGGAAACAGGAAGTCTGGGTTCTCAGGGCAGCCTCTAGATGTAACAATTGTAACTGAATACTTACACTGAGTGACAAAAATAGGTTTGTCCTTAAATAATAATAGTATAAACTTGTAGTCAAATGTTATAGCCAATGAAACAGACTTGAAAAATTTATACGAATCAAATTTAATATTTATCTGAATACAGCAGTCTGAATGTATGTATTACAAAATAACCAGATTATCTTACTACAAATAAATCTCAACAAAGGTGTATATTTTATATAATTTATCCAAGTAATTGCACTTGTAAGCGAAACTATCACTGTTTATTTCAAAGTGTAATGCAAAATTAAAATGACAAATGTAGGGCTCTGTAAGTAGTTTCTACAGTGAGTTCTACTGTACTGTATATTCAACTTTTTACTTGTAATTTCCAGCAAAATGAGTGGATATGAGAGAGTTTAACAACAGGAAAGAAGGAGCAGTGAGAGCAGAGATCTCTCAGATTTCTGAAAACAGATCGACGAAGTTGTGGTAACTTCAATTTCCAAAAACTTGGTTTCTTGTCAAACTTTGATTTCTTGTCAAACTTCGATTTCTTGTCAAACTTCGATTTCTTGTCAAACTTCGATTATTTGTCAACTCAGGTTCAAGCTTGTCAAAATTAGATAGAGCTCATGGCGGAGAATGATAGAAGATAGAATGGCTTGTCAACAAAGATGGAGCAGGGAGAGGGAGAGTGATAGGACAGACTGAATTGCTTGTCAACGATAGAGGGAGAGGGTTTTCTGCAGCAGGTCACCTGTAAGACAAAAAGGGACTGGAATTAGGCATATTTCCAATAAACATGGCTTTCCAGTATTTTTCGGACTATAAGTCACACTTAAAATCCTTTAATTTTCTCAAAAATCAACAGTTTACCTTATGTATTAATTCTGGCTGTGCTTACTGACCTCAACCCAATTTTATGTGCTACACAGCTCTCAAACCTCTGTCAAAATGTTTTAGTATGACTTTGGAAAGCTACAAAGCTGCAGCGCTTGATGGATTGTTGGAGCATTACAGCTACAGTAGTCAGGAGCCTCGCCGAGTAATTCGTATTGTGCTTAAACATAATATTATGGTGTGTGTATGAGGACCTGGCATCTGTTTACAGACCTGCGTACGAAGCAGATTTCAAGCCGATCAATCAATGAAGAATTTGATAGATTTGTGGAAGAGGACTGAACAGAAAAAGATTGTAAGTGTACAATCTTTTATTGTAAGTACTTTATACATATAAAAAGTGTATTGTGTATTGTACACATATAAAAAGTGTATTGTTATGTGTTACCACTGAAAAATGTTGAGAGTTACTGTGAATGAGTTGAATAGTTTGAGTTATCTGAATATTTGGTTAGCTGCATATGCCTTATAATCCGAAAAATACAGTACACACAGGGCTTTACATATTGAAGAGTTCCACAGTACATTATTGGACTGAACTGATTGAAAATGCTCAAAAATAGTGGTGGAACTATTCTAAAGAAACTTTTACATTCTATCAACACAATAAAAACAAACAGTGTCTATAAACTTAAACCAAGATGTGCTGAGATGTGCTGCTGTTGAGAGTTTTTGTAAATGAGTTGAATAAAGTTTGACTTATCTGTTTTGTTTGGCTTAATGTGCCTTAGAATTTAGTGCGCCTTACAGTCCGAAAAATACAGAACATATATATCATTACACACTGAAGAGTTGTACAGTACATTATTAGATTCAACTGAATGAAAATGTTTAACATATGGTGGTGGAACATTTCTAAGGACATTCTATTAACACAATAAAAACAAACAGAGTCTGTAAACCAAGATGTGGTGCTACAGTAACTTATTATAAACATTATATGGTCAAGCTAAACCCACACAATGAAGTTAGAGCAGACAGTTTCAGACCACATGCTTTAAACACTTCACATGCACTCAACTCACATGTTCCTAAATGCCCAAAGGTTTCAAATTCCCGTTTCTGTGTGTACTTACCTGGTACAACAGTATATCATAATGTCTGGGGAGCCGTTAACATAAAAGTAACAAATAATTTACTCAGTATGACGTTTGGCAAAATGAAAAATTTGGAGACAGATGACTCCTATACAGCAGTTTCTACATTTTTCAGTCAAATATGGGGCATGTTTAATACACACTCCGCTAAATCTACAATAAACAAACAAACAATAAACTTAGCATGGCCGATATTAGGGCCTAATTAAAAATGTAGCATGATGATAAGAGAGATCTGTAAGTCTGGAAATGTTTACATAGACTTTTCTAGGATTTGATGATTGCCAAGAGCTGTGCTCACTCACTGCACTACACTGAATCTCCTATAATGAGAAACATTTCCCAGCACTGCACCTCAGACAAACCTTTACTTACCAGACTTGAGACGATCAGATCAGCAGTCTAGAGAAAGGAAACAATTCATCAGATCACTGTTTGATGATTCAGACTGTTGAGCCTCTTCACACACAATCCAATTTACTGTGACATAAATTAACTAGTAAAATTCTCAATTTATTTAAGGCTTTATGAGCTGAATTTAATTGCAGAGTCTCAGATGGCATGTTTAATAACATGTTAACATGTTAATTAACATGTTTAATAAAAACATTCATACTACAGAATTGCAAAGAATAGGCACCAATATTTGTTGGCACAAATGCAGGATATACCAAATATTTTCGTACACAGAAGCTTTGTGGCTCCAACATTTTCTATCACAATTCATTTCTAATAACATGTGAAGAACGACAACTTTTAATCTCATTTCAGATTAAAAATGTTGAATACAAATTAATTATTTAAATCAGAAGCAACAGAAAACCACAACAACAACAGTGGCACACCATTTTTCTAATGAAAATTTCTTAAAATATTACGCTAAAAAGTCATTCCATTGTACTTGTTGCTAACAATATTTATGTTTTGCAGTATATCCCTTTTTGGCAACATTTATATTTAATTTTAAAACATTGGCTTTAATATACCTACTCACAACTGTACTTCTCTTACATTTTATTATTGCTTAAGCGTTTAAGCTATCACTTACAGTCACTCAGGCAAAATACTTCTAGTGTTTCGACTTCATGCTAATTCAAAAGTGGAATGAAAGAGACAATAAAAATCGATAGCTGTGGTGCTCTTAAGTGTTTAAGGTACCACCTATACTTACCTAAAGCACTTTCATAGTTTTGTTTGATACTTAAATCCACAAACATAAGGAGAAATCAAACAACTGCATAAAGATATCTCTGACATTTAACTATGTTTGGACTTGATAAGCCATCAAAAATTAAAATCAGAGAAAAATGGGCGATTAAACTTCATTGACATTTTCAGGGGCAGTTAGTGGTCCTGTGTGGGGGCTTTGCTGCTACAGATTCTAAATCCTGACTATTTGTTTTTGCCCATGAGTGAATGGCAAGATGACACAAGTAAATTACTAAACATTACCATTACTGTCTACTTACCAGCAAAGGCAAAACCAAAGATCAGTTCACTCTGTGTAACAAAAGACAAAGAACAAAAATACAGGCTCAGACAACTCCAATCAGCATTAGAGTCAATACTGCATCACTCTCTGTAGTCAAAAAGATTCCGGAAACTTCTTTGTTTACCACAGCTGGAATACAAACAACAACTCTCCTCTGTTTTTCTTTAAAGATTATCATCTTCATAAAGGTAATATGTAGTTTTATTCATTTGCAATAAGCCACACAAGTTTCTGATTCATGTAATGCTCCAAAATTTAGGTTCGATTACTTAAGAGAGTAGACCAATGATTTGCAACACCTAGCACTGCACACTTTATCAAATGGTGATGTCACAATTTAAAAGTAGGTAACAATCACAAATGATAGCTTGTATGGAATGTTTGTAGGTTTTAACATTTGAGGTGGCCTGAATTCAAATTCTATTAACACAATAAAAACAAACAGAGTCTATAAACTTACACCAAGATGTGCTGCTACAATAACTTACTGTAAATATTATATGGTCCAACAAAACCAACACACTGAGGTTAGAGCAGACACTTTTAGGCCTACATCACAGGTTCCTTAATCCCCAAAGTTCTCAAATCACTGTTTCTGTGTGTACTTACCTGGGACAACAGTACATCATAATATCTGGGCACACAGAAACAGGGATTTGAGATCCGTTAACATAAAAGTAAACAATACTTTACTCAGTATGACTTTTGGCAAAATGAGAAATTTGGAGATGGATGGTTCCTACAAAGCAGTTTTTACATATTTCAGTAACATTTGGGGTATGTTTAATACACAGCCATAAGCACTCCACTAAATCTAGGACGTACTTATAATGGCGGATTTAAAGGCCTAATTAAAAATGTAGTATGATGATAATTTCTTTGTAGATCATTTAATCATAAAATACAGAAATGAGTGCTGTATCTGTGCTTTTGATTTTTTCCAGTCATCAACAAAATCTTTAGTTAAAAGACTAATTCAAAGAGCAGTTTTCAGAAAGTGACTTAATTTAATGAAGAGAAAGAAGGTTTTGAAATCCACAAGGCCCTACTTGAAGACTTAATTGTACCTAAACTGCTGTTCATGAGCTGCTCTAATGTGAAATATGTGCTGCTACAATAACCTACCGACCTCTGTAGGTCTGGAAATGTTTACACAGATTTTTCTAGGATTTGATGACTTTCAATGATCACCAATAGCTGTACTGACTCACTGCACTACACTGAATCTCCTATAATGAGAAACATTTCCCAGCACTGCACCTCAGACAAACCTTTACTTACCAGACTTGAGACGATCAGATCAGCAGTCTAGAGAAAGGAAACAATTCATCAGATCACTGTTGGATGAGTCAGACTGTTGAGCCTCTTCACACACAATCCAATTTACTGTGACACAAATTAACTAGTAAAATCCTCAATTACTTTAAGCTTTTTTAAGTTTACTGTAGTCTAAAGAGGAGATAATTGAACTGCAGTGTCTCACATGGCTATAGTAGTGTAATAGTGTAATAAAAGCATTATTACTACAGAAATGCAAAGAACAGGCACCAATATTTGTTGGCACAAGTGCAGGATACACCAAATATTTCCTACACAGAAGCCTTGTGGCTCCAACATTTTCTACAACAGGTCAGAGCTAATAAAGTGTGGAAAACCAAAACTTTTAATGTCCTTTCAGGTTAAAAACATTAAATACAAAGTAATTATTTTAATCAGAAGCAACAGAAAACCTCATCATGTTTTGTTAGTCTGATATGAATATGCAAATCCTAAAATACATGTAAATATTGACATGTTACAATAACAGAGGTGCAGAATGTTTTGTGATTAAAATTAAATGTCTTAAAATATTACACTAAAAAGTCATTTCATTGTACCAGTTGCTACGAATATTTATGTATGTTGCAATGTCCATTTTTGGCAACATTTCTATTTAATTTTAAAACACATTATATTCACTAAATAAGTAACAATATAGATCAATACCTGTGCAGCTCTTAAGTGTTTGAGCAACCACTTATACTGAAATACTTAATATACTACTATAATATAATATATAATATAATAATATAATACTATAATACTTAATATAAAATATACTGAATACTTATACTGACTCCCCTAAAACACTTTCATTGTTTTGTCTCCTACTTAAATCCACAAACATAAGGAGAAAATGAACAACTGCATAAAGACATCTGACATTTAACTATGTTTGGATTCAATAAGCCATAAAAAATTTAAATCATACATAAATGGGCTATTAAACTTAAGGGACATTTTCAGGGACAGTCAGAGGCCCTGTGTGGGGGCTTTGCTGCTACAGGTCACAAATCCTGTGTTTTTGCCAATCAGTAAATGGAAACATATCACAAAAAGTCATACTACTGTATGTAAGTCGTCAAATGTGCTATGCAATGCCAGGTTCATACTGCTTCAGTTACAATCACTGTTTACTTACCAGCAAAGGCAAAACCAAAGATCTCTTTCACTCTGTAACAAAAGACAAAGCACAAAAACACAGAATGAGACAACTCAAATCAGCATCACAGTCAATACTACATCACTCTGTGTAGTCCAAAAGATTCAGTACACTTCTTTGTTTACCACAGCAACAAACAACTCAACTCTTTTTTCTACACCTTATTAAAGATTACTGTCTTCATTAAGGTAAAATGTGGTTTCATCCATTTGTAATAAGCCACACAAGTTTCTCAGTTATGTGATAGCTCTATTAGTTTGGTGCTATTAGATAACACAATAGATTTAATAAGCAATGATTTGCTACACCTAGCACTGCACACTTTATCAAATTCTGACATCACAATTTCAAAGCATGAACAATCATAAATGAAACCTTTGATGATATTTTTGTAGGCTTCAACATTTGAGTTGGTCTGCATTCAAATTATGCTTCCTAAAAATATTATCACCTGCACACAGTATCATTTAGTATCATTTAATATGCTGTTGTTTTAAATATTTACATATCATATTTATAATATTAATGGTGCACTGCTGCATTTTATTTATTTGAAGGTGGACTTTTTTATATTTCATTAACTTTTCACAAAGTGAGAAGTTAAACAGAGCTGCAGGTGTAGGTTTTATTTAAAAAACCAACCTGCACAAACAAGTCTTTGTTAAACAGTTCTTAAAATTTAACTAAAAAACTAAAATTAATTAATTAAAAAAAACTTCTTGTTAAGAGATAGTATTATTCTTATATTATGTGTTTTATCCTCACTCTCTCTCTCTCCCTTCTGTTAATTAACCCACAACACAAACACACATGGTACAGGCACGTGACTCTTTTTCTCCCGGCAAGCTGTGTCCCAAAACGCCCGGGGGGGAAGGGAGGGAGGTGCAATGGTCACTCCAGCCGCGAGAGCAGCGGACTCCGGCTTCATCGTTTTCAGACCCCCGCTCTTTCGCTACTCAGGTTAAACATGATATATAAGTCACTCGGATAACTTAAAAATGTAAATGTTTGCCTTTTTTCGGTGTTTTATTTGTTCCGGAGTAAATCGGTTTGGCTGAGATCAAAGTTATTAGATTATTGGATTAAATAAAACTTTATTAATCCATCGGGTGAGTTCCTCCGGGATTTTCACACAGCTGAATAAACGGTCGAGAATTTACGCCAGTGTCCTGTCATATTTTAAATAGCAAGGAGCAGACGGCCGAGATATTAAACTCCAGCGAGACAGCGGTGACGCAAATCTGAAGGCTAGACGTCCCATTTCACACCTAGACCGCGAAGGCCGGGTCCTCCGAAGGATGCAGCCGACGTTTTGGGACACAGCTAATGGCGGTAAAATGGCTCCTTTGAAGTTGCCGAACCTGCTGCTTCAGCAGCTAATCAGTGATTCTAAAATGGCGGCTCATTACCTTACAACCTAAAGAATGAGGCCGTTTTAACTGACTGATTTGTGAAGAGGAGAACTAACTTCAGCTTCCCTAAGAGACTCAGAAACACTAACACACCGAATGAACCAAATACAACACAATAACTGTATTAAACAATCAAATGAACCATATTAATTTCACACTGGGCCTATAGCAGCTAGGCTAGGCGTTAGCGCTTAGGTTGTTAGGGCTAGCATACCAAACACTCCTTTTAAATACTAAAATTACAACGTTTCACTAAAAAAGCAGTCATTGTGTTACTTTAACATGACTTATACTTCGACTGGCTTTATAAGTCACTAACAACAACTGGCTAAATCACTCAAACAGCTTATAGACATTTCACTTCAGAGAAGAGAGACAGAGAAGCAGCTTACCAGCAGGGATCGACCAGAGAGTGGGCGGAGATTCAGGAGTCAGCCAGAGACGTAAAAAAAGAGGCATTCACAGGTAGTGGGAAACTCCGCAATTACACAAAATTGGCATTGAAAACGTGAAAAATATATGTAAATTTAAATATTATTATACTAGATTTTTTTGCAACAAAAAACAACCTGCAGAAATTTAATTCTATAAGTTTAATAAATGTTTCAAACAGGATTCTTTGAATTTGAAATAATGGTTAAAAGACATAAATAAACATAAGGTCATTATGTTAAAATGTACTGTATTATGATAGATTTATTTAACTGACTGCAGTAATAAGAACAGTCTTCTTCTGAACACCAACACCAAGGAGCTGGTGTTGGTGATCGCCTAAGCATCCTCACAGGACAGTGGCTGCAGAGGCTCATCTCACTCCACTGCAGGACTCAAGAGGTTCAGGAGGTCCCTTAACCCCACTGCCATGAGACTTTTTAACAGCCACTCCTGACATGTTCATTGCACATTTGTTTCTTTTATTCTAATACATATTGGTTGTAATCATATGAATTCTGAGTTGCTTTAAAGCTGAAGCTGTCTGCTAAAACTAGCTGAAAAAGCTGAAAAGTTGCAGAAATTGTAAAAACTTTGCAGAAGCAAAGGAACTTTGCTAAAAAGTAATAACTTAGCAGAACTGCAATATCTTAGAGGAAACATAATACTTGGCAGAAATACAATAGCATAGCAGAATTTGGCAGAAATATTGTAACTTAGCAGAAACATGATAACTTCTCAAAAATACAAGAATTTAGGAGAAATAGTATAAGATAAGAGAAAGAATATATTTAGCCAAAAATACTTAAACATTACAGAAACACTATGATTTAGAAAAATAGTACAACATAGCAGAAGTACTGTGATTTACCAGAGACACTGTGATGAGCTATGAATATTGTAATTTTAAATTAATACTATGTTTTAGCACAAATACTATAATTTGACAGAAATACTATCATTTGGCAGAAATACTATGTTTCAGCACAAATACTCTGGTTTAGCACAAATATTATAACATAGCAGAAATACAATTATATAGCAGACATGCTATATTTAGAAAGAAAAATATAATATAGTAGAACTACTATGATTTAGCAGAAATACTGTAATCAGCACATATACTGTAACATGACAGAAATTCCTCCACTTAGTAGTAATACTATAACATAACACAAATGTTATGATTTGGCACAAAAACCATGATTTGGCAAAAATACTATGATTTAGCAGAAATACTATGATTGAGCAGAAGTACTAAGATGTAGTAAAAGTACTTTGATTTAACAGAAATACAATTATGGAGGAGTAATACTTTAAAATGGGAGAAATATTGATACACACACATACACAGAGCCTAAAGGGAACAGTATTTGTGCCATGGAGTGTTAACAAGAATGTGAGGTCCATATTAGAAAAGCTGGTAAAATGATAAAAGTTTGCAGAATTGTAATAAATGATGAATATGAATTACTGGTCTGTGATAGTGTATTAATTTGTAGGGAAAAAAACATGTTGACCAAGGTGGAATCAAACCAACGACCTTTCGCTTAAAGACCCGTGTCATTACCAACTGCGCCACTGGGAAAGAGAGCGAGGGCCTGGAAAACAGGGTGATGAGCAGTCAGAATCAGCGGACTTTGGTGTACTTTGACTGTGATTTCCATTGCTCTTTGTACATCCGTCGCTGAGATATGACGAGAGAAGAAACGGCAGACCTCAGATATGATTGGCTGGCTTACAAGCCGTGAAGGCCCCAATATGCAAATTTGAATGCCTGAGCCCTCAGATATGATTGGCTGCCTGGGGACCTGGCAGTAATATATAGAAATAGTATGATTAAGCATAAATACTACATTTAGTAGAAATACTATGTTTTAGCACAAATACTATAAAAAGCAGAAATACTATAATTTAGCAGAAATACCATAAAAAGCAAAAACACTATAATTTAGCAGAAATACTATATTAAGCACAAATACTATATTAAGCAGAAATACTATATTAAGCAGAAATACTATAAAAAGCAAAAACACTATAATTTAGCAGAAATACTATATTAAGCACAAATACTATATTAAGCAGAAATACTATATTAAGCAGAAATACTATAAAAAGCAGAAATACTATATTAAGCAGAAATACTATATTAAGCACAAATACTATAAAAAGCAGAAATACTATATTAAGCATAAATACTATAAAAAGCAGAAATACTGTACTATGATTTGGTAGAAAAACTATAATTAATCAGAAATACTATATTTTGCAGAAATACTATATTAAGCACAAATCCTATAAAAAGCAGTAAGCTCAAATACTATAATTTAGCAGAAATACTATAAAAAGCAGAAATACTATAATTTAGAAATACTATAACACAACACACACACACAGAAAGAGAGAGAAGCAAGTTTTTAGGTCAATCAAGCAGCCTGGGAGCTGCTAAATTTGAATCCACCAATCAGAGAGGCTGTGTACTTTTCCCCGCCAAAACAGGTGCAGCCGTTTTTACACACGCAGGAGAGAGACAGGATTTTTGCAGGCCCCAATATGCAAATTTGAATGCCTGAGCCCTCAGATATGATTGGCTGGCTGGGAAGCCGTGCAGGCTCTGATTTGTAAATTTGAATGTCTCAGTCCTCACAGAGGATTGGCTGCCTGGGGATCTGGCAGTAATATATAGAAATAGTATGATTAAGCATAAATACTACATTTAGTAGAAATACTATGTTTTAGCACAAATACTATAAAAAAAAGAAATACTATAATTTAACAGAAATACTATATTAAGCAGAAATACTATGAAAAGCAGAAGTACTATAATTTAGCAGAAATACTATAATTTTGCAGAAATAATATAAAAAGCAGAAATACTATAATTTAGCAGAAATGCTATATTAAGCACAAATACTATATTAAGCAGAAATAGTGTAAAAAGCAGAAAAACTATATTAAGCACAAATACTATAATTTAGGAGAAATATTATATTAAGCAGAAATACTATAATTTAGCAGAAATACTATAATTTAGCAGAAATACTATATTAAGCAGAAACACTATAAAAAGCAGAAGTACTATAATTTAGCAGAAATATTATATTAAGCAGAAATATTATATTAAGCAGAAATACTATAAAAAACAGAATTACTATAAAAAGCAGAAATACTATAATTAAGCAGAAATACTATAATTTAGCAGAAATACTATATTAAGCAGAAATACTATAATTTAGCAGAAATACTATATTAAGCAGAAATACTATAAAAAGCAGAAATACTATAATTTAGCAGAAATACTATATTAAGCACAAATACTATAAAAAGCAAAAATACTATAAAAAGCAGAAATAGTATAAAAAGCAGAAATACTATACTAAGCACAAATACTATAAAAAGCAGAAATACTATGAAAAGCAGAAATACTATGATTTAGAAATACTATAACACACACAGAAAGAGAGAGAAGCAACTTTGTAGATCTGTCAAGCAGCCTGGGAGCTGCTGGATTTGAATCCACCAATCAGAGATGCTGTGTACATTTTCCCGCCAAAACAGGTGCAGCCGTTTTTACACACGCAGCAGAGAGAAAGGAATTTTTGCAGTCTATTTCTAATTGTGACGACTACCGTCCAAACAAATGGCCATAATTTCCTAACCGTAGGGGCTAGAATGGTCATTCTTACACCATTTTGTTCAGAAGAGATGGGGGAATCTTCAAGTGTTGACAATTTATCATTAAAATATGAATTATTAAAGATATTTGACTTGTAATGCACCATAACTGAGTAGAGGCGAAGCGAAAACTGCCTTGACTTGCCCTCAAACAACGCTTTCTAACTCTAAATCTATTTGGAGTATTGATATCATTCTTTCACCGTAAGAGACAGCAGGCTTTGGTGAACAACCATGGAAATTTTCAGGTCTTTGTGGAAATCTATCAAAAAGATATGATGAGAGAAATAAGTGGCTCATTTCCAGAGTTTGAAATCTGAAGAAATCTGAGCGAAGGACGAATTTCCTACCCTCAAACAAATGTAATTCATGGCCAAATGGTAATAGGTGAGAAAAAAATTCTTGAATTGTGAGCGTCAGGAGAGTCTGAAGATATATTGGCACAAGCCTCATGTCTTAACTTCGCTTCATTAAGGAGATATGACGATTCGAATATGCCTCTCATTACAGAAATCCAGCGGTGATTTTGAACAAACTCTCCATTGACTTTCTATGGAGAGCTTTGAGACTTTGTGTTGGTCTGAGGAGATTTGCCAAAATTCTATAAATCCCACAACAATGATAGTGACATTTTCTGAAAGCCAGAAAAAATACCTACGTTTTGATGTATAATTTGTGGAAGTTGAGTGAAAATTGAGCAAGTAGCAAGAAGTTGTTCAGACATGAAGAGAAAATTGCCAAAGGTACAGCAGCTCACTTAGAACCAAGTGCATAGCAACCATAACAACCCATGTATTTTGTGAAAAATCACAAAGATGAAACTCAAAACTTAAAGAGGGATAAGATGAAAACGGTAACAGATATGAAAAAGCTGAATCATACATGAATAGCCCAATAATTTGTGAACATTTTAAAGTTTAAATGGAGTTTCTATGTGAAAATATGAGGAAGTAGTTAAGTTTCAAAAACGAGCAAGTTTTAGCAGAATTGCGGAAGTTTCCCATTCATTTCAATGGGACAAATTAAAGGAAAAAAGCTTAATATTTTAAAAAGTATAAGAGTTATAAATAGCAAAAATCATAGCATAAATTAGCAGAAATAGTAGAATAGTTTAAAATTTGAACGGTGAAAATAGCACAAAAATTGTGGAAGTAGTTAAACGGCGAAAAACGGGAGCAACTTGAAGAATAATAATAATAATAATAATAATAAAGAATAAAGAGAAACAGGAAAACAATAGTGTGGATGCCTTAAAGCATCCACACAATAATAATAATAATAATAATAATAACTAGAAAAATTTGCATTTCCTGCGAAAATGCAGTGTGGATGCTTTAAAGCTGAAGCTGTCTGCAAAAACTAGCTGAAATAGCTGAAAAGTTGCAGAAATTGTAAAAACTTTGCAGAAGCAAAGGAACTTTGCTAGAAAGTAATAACTTAGCAGAACTGCAATATCTTAGAGGAAACATAATACTTGGCAGAAATACAATAGCATAGCAGAACTTGGCAGAAATATTGTAACTTACCAGAAACATGATAACTTCTCAAATATACAAGAATTTAGGAGAAATAGTATAAGATAACAGAAAGAATATATTTAGCCAAAAATACTTAAACATTACAGAAACACTATGATTAAGAAAAATAGTACAACATAGCAGAAATACTGTGATTTACCAGAGACACTATGATGAACTATGAATATTGTAATTTTAAATTAATACTATGTTTTAGCACAAATACTATAATTTGAAAGAAATACTATCATTTGGCAGAATACTATGTTTCAGCACAAATACTCTGGTTTAGCACAAATATTATAACATAGCAGAAATACAATTATATAGCAGAAATGCTATATTTAGAAAAAAAATATAATATAGTAGAAATACTATGATTTAGCAGAAATACTGTAATCAGCACATATACTGTAACATGACAGAAATACCTCCACTTAGTAGTAATACTATAACATAACACAAATGTTATGATTTGGCACAAAAACCATGATTTGGCAAAAATACTATGATTTAGCAGAAATACTATGATTGAGCAGAAGTACTAAGATGTAGTAAAAGTACTTTGATTTAACAGAAATACAATTATGGAGGAGTAATTCTTTAAAATGGGAGAAATATTGATACACACACACATACACAGAGCCTAAAAGGAACAGTATTTGTGCCATGGAGTGTTAACAAGAATGTGAGGTCCATATTAGAAAAGCTGGTAAAATGACAAAAGTTTGCAGAATTGTAATAAATGATGAATATGAATTACTGGTCTGTGATAGTGTATTAATTTGTAGGGAGAAAAACATGTTGATCAAGGTGTAATTGAACCCACGACCTTTTGGTTGCAGACCCGTGTCATTACCAACTGCGCCACTATGAAAGAGACAGGGCGCCTGGAAAACAGGGTGATGAGCAGTCAGAATCAGATTCTGGTGAGAGGCGAAAAACGCCGTTTTTTGGATTTACAAAACGTCGTGTAGCTCAAAAACTAGGTGGACTAGAAACATAATTCTTGCACTGGGTGAATCAGTGGACTTTGGTGTACTTTGACTGCGATTTTCATTGCTCTTTGTACAACCGTTGCTGAGATATGACGAGAGAAGAAACGGCACACCTCAGATATGATTGGCTGGCTGGGAAGCCGTGCAGGCCCTGATATGTAAATTTCAGGGCTAAATGTCTAAGTCCTCACAGAGGATTGGCTGCCTGGGGACCTGGCAGTAAAATATAGAAATAGTATGATTAAGCATAAATACTACATTTAGTAGAAATACTATGTTTTAGCACAAATACTATAAAAAGCAGAAATACTAAAATTTAGCAGAAATACTATATTAAGCACAAATCGTATAAAAAGCAGAAATCGTATAAAAAGCAGAAATACTATAATTTAGCAGAAATACTATAATTTAGCAGAAACACTATAATTTAGCAGAAATACTATAAAAAGCAGAAATACTGTAATTTAGCAGAAACACTATATTAAGCACAAATACTATAAAAAGCAGAAATACTATAATGTAGCAGAAATACTATAATTTAGCAGAAATAGTATAAAAAGCAAAAATACTATATTAAGCACAAGTCCTATAAAAAGCAGAAATACTATATTAAGCACAAATCTTATAAAAAGCAGAACTATTATATTAAGCACAAATACTATAAAAAGCAGAAATACTATAATGTAGCAGAAATACTATAATTAAGCACAAATCCTATAAAAAGCAGAAATACTATATTACGCACAAATCTTATAAAAAGCAGAACTACTATATTAAGCACAAATACTATAAAAAGCAGAAATACTATATTAAGCACAATTCCTATTAAAAGCAGAAATAGTATAATTTAGCAGAAATACTATAAAAAGCAGAAATACTATAATTTAGAAATACTATAACACACACAGAAAGAGAGAGAAGCAACTTTATAGATCAGTCAAGCAGCCTGGGAGCTGCTGGATTTGAATCAACCAATCAGAGATGCTGTGTACATTTTCCCGCCAAAACAGGTGCAGCCGTTTTTACACACACAGCAGAGAGACAGGATTTTTGCAGTCTATTTCTCATAGTGAGGACTACCCTCCAAACAAATGGCCATAATTTCCTAACTGTAGGGGCTAGAATTGTCATTCTTACACCGTTTTGTTCAGAAGAGATGGGGGAATCTTCAAGTGTTGACAATTTATCATTAAAATATGAATTATTAAAGATATTTGACTTGTAATGCACCATAACTGAATAGAGGCAAAGCGAAAACTGCCTTGACTTGCCCTCAAACAACGCTTTCTAACTCTAAATCTATTTGGAGTATCGATATCATTCTTTCACCGTAAGAGACAACAGGCTTTGGTGAACAATCATGGAAATTTTCAGGTCTCTGTGGAAATCTATCAAAAAGATATGACGAGAGAAAAAAGTGGTTCATTTCCAGAGTTTGAAAGCTGAAGAAATCTGAGCGAAGGACGAATTTCCTACCCTCAAACAAACGTAATTCATGGCCAAATGGTAATAGGTGAGAAAAAAATTCTTGATTTGTGAGCGTCAGGAGTGTCTGAAGATATATCAGGACAAGCCTCATGTCTTAACGTCGCTTCGATAAGGAGATATGACGATTCGAATATGCCTCTCATTACAGAAATCAAGCGGTGATTTTGAACAAACTCTCCATTGACTTTCTATGGAGAGTTTTGAGACTTTGTGTTGGTCTGAGGAGATTTGCCAAAATTCTATAAATCCCACAACAATGATAGTGACATTTTGTGAAAGCCAGCAAAAATACCTACGTTTTGATGTATAATTTGTGTAAGTTGAGTGAAAATTGAGCAAGTAGCAAGAAGTTGTTCGGACATGAAGAGAAAATTGCCAAAGGTACAGCGGCTCACTTAGAACCAACTGCATAGCAACCATAACAACCCATGTATTTTGTGAAAAATCACAAAGATGAAACTCAAAACTTGAAAAGGGATAAGATGAAAATGGTAACAGATATGAAAAAGCTGAATCATACATGAATAGCCCAATAATTTGTGAACATTTTAAAGTTTGAATGGTTGTTCTAGGTGAAAGTATGAGGAAGTAGTTAAGTTTCAAAAACAAGCAAGTTTTAGCAGAATTGCGGAAGTTTTCCATTCATTTCAATGGGACAAATTAAAGGAAAAAAGCTTAATATTTTAAAAAGTATAATAGCAAAAAATACCAAAAGTCATAGCGATCATTAGCAGAAATAGCAGAATAGTTTAAAATTTGAACGGTGAAAATCGGCTGAAAATTGTGGAAGTAGTTAAGTGCCAAAAAAGTACAAAAAGTGGCAACTAGAATAATAATAATAAAGAATAAAGAGAAACAGGAAAACAATAGTGTGGATGCCTTAAAGCATCCACACAATAAAGAATAAAGAGAAACAGGAAAACAATAGTGTGGATGCCTTAAAGCATCCACACAACTAGAAAAATTTGCATTTCCTGCGAAAATGCTGTGTGGATGCCTTAACGCTGAAGATGTCTGCTGAAAAAAGCTGAAAAAGTTGAAAAGTTGCAAAAAGTTGCATGGCGGTGAAGAAACGTAAAATTCTGCTGAAAATAGGTGAAGAAGCAGAAAATTTTGTTGAAAAGTGGTGAAAAGCAAAAAATTCTACTGAAAGGGGTAAAGACGGAGAAATTTTTGCTGAAAAGTGGTGAAAAAAAAAAAAAAAGTTGCCCTGAGCAGGATTCGAACCTGGCCCTCCTAGTCTCAAAGCAGGTATTCATCTCACTGAGCCAAAGTCATTCTCACAATGAAGAGGTGGAGACACTGACAATTTTGCTGAAATGAGCAGAAGTGGCTAAGATTTGCTGATAAGAGGTGAAAAGGCTGAAAATTTTGTTGAAAAGAGTTGAATGAACAGAATTTCTACAGAAAAGATGGAAAGAAGCAGAAAATTGTGCTGAAAAGAGTTCAATCAGCAGAATTCTGCTGACAAGAGGTTTTTGCTGAAAACAGCTGAAAAAGCTGGGATTTGTGCTGAAAGGTGGTGAAAAAATTTACAATTCTGCTGAAAAGAGTTCAATCAGCAGAATTCTGCTGAAAAGAGGTTTTTGCTGAAAACAGCTGAAAAAGCTGGGATTCGTCCTGAAAAGTGGTGAAAAAATTTAAAATTCTGCTGAAAAGAGTTGAATGAGCAGAATTTCTGCTGAAAAGAATTCAATCAGCAGAATTACTGCTGAAAAGAGTTCAATCAGCAGAATTCTGCTTAAAAGAGGTTTTTGCTGAAAATAGCTGAAAAAGCTGGGATTTGTGCTGAAAGGTGGTGAAAAAATTTAAAATTCTGCTGAAAAGAGTTAAATCAGCAGAATTCTGCTGAAAAGAGGTTTTTGCTGAAAACAGCTGAAAAAGCTGGGATTTGTACTGAAAAGTGGTGAAAAAAATTTAAAATTCTGCTGAAAAGAGTTCAATCAGCAGAATTTTTGCTGAAAAGAGTTCAATGAGCAGTATTTCTGCTGAAAAGAGTTAAAAAAGTTTAACTGTTAACTAAAAGAAATGTTGCCATAAGCGGGATTTGAACCCGGGCCTCCCAGTCTGAGAACGGATGCTCATCTCACTGAGCTAAAACACAGGTCAACCCGGCAAGGAAAATCAGTGAGGCCACTGATAATGTGGCAGAAAAGGGCAAAAAATATTGCAAAAAAAATTCAATATCTCAAAAAGTATAGACGTTATGAGCACCAAAAGTCATAGCCGGCATTAGCAGAAAGAGCAGAATTTTTTAAGATTTGAACGGTGCAAATAGCACAAAAACTGAGGGAGTAGTTAAGCGCCAAAAAGTGTACGGAAGCAACCAGAATAATGATGAATAATGAAACACTATGATGAACTAGAAAAATTTGCATTTCCTGCGAAAATGCTGTGTGGATGCCTTAACGCTGAAGATGTCTGCTGAAAAAAGCTGAAAAAATTGCAAAAAGGTGTATGGTGGTGAAGAAACTTAAAATTTTGCTGAATACAGGTGAAGAAGCAGAAAATTTTCTTGAAAAGTGGTGAAAAGCAAAAAATTCTACTGAAAGGGGTAAAGACGGAGAAATTTTCATCTCACTGAGCCAAAGTCATTCTCACAAAGAGGAGGTGGAGAGACTGACAATTCTGCTGAAATGAGCAGAAGCGGCTGAGAATTGTGCTGATAAGAGGTGAAAAGGCTGAAAACTTTGCAAAAAAGAGGTGAATCAGCAGAATTTCTGCTGAAAAGAGGTAAAGAAGCAGAAAGTTGCGCTGAAAAGAGGTGAATGAGCAGAATTTCTGAAGAAAAGATGGAAAGAAGCAGAAAGTTGCACTGAAAAGAGATGAATCAGCAGAATTTCTGCTCAAAAGAGATGAATCAGCAGAATTTCTGCTCAAAAGAGTTTTTTCTGAAAACAGCTGAGATTTGTGCTGACAAGAGGTGAAAAGGCTGAAAATTTTGCTGAAAAGACTTGAATGAGCAGAATTTCTGCTGAAAAGATGGAAAGGAGCAGAAAATTGCGCTGAAAAGAGGTGAATGAGCAGAATTTCTGCTGAAAAGAGGTGAATGAGCAGAATTCTGCTGACAAGAGGTTTTTGCTGAAAACAGCTGAAAAAGCTGGGATTTGTGCTGAAAAGTGGTGAAAAAATTTAAAATTCTGCTGAAAAGAGTACAATCAGCAGAATTTCTGCTGAAAAGAGGTTTTTGCTGAAAACTGCTGAAAAAGGTGGGATTTGTGGTGAAAAAATTCAAAATTCTGCTGAAAAGAGTACAATCAGCAGAATTCTGCTGAAAAGAGGTTTTTGCTGAAAACTGCTGAAAAAGGTGGGATTTGTGGTGAAAAAATTCAAAATTCTGCTGAAAAGAGTACAATCAGCAGAATTCTGCTGAAAAGAGGTGAATGAGCAGAATTCTGCTGAAAAGAGTTTTTTGCTGAAAACAGCTGAAAAAGCTGGGATTTGTGCTGAAAAGTGGTGAAAAAATTTAAAATTCTTCTGAAAAGAGATGAATCAGCAGAATTTCTGCTGAAAAGGGTTTTTTGCTGAAAACAGCTTAAAAGGCTGGGATTTGTGCTGAAAAGTGGTGAAAAAATTCAAAATTCTGCTGAAAAGAGTTCAGTGAGCAGAATTTCTGATGAAAAGAGTTCAATCAGCAGAATTCTGCTGACAAGAGGTTTTTGCTGAAAACAGCTGAAAAAGCTTGGATTTGTGCTGAAAAGTGGTGAAAAAATTCAAAATTCTGCTGAAAAGAGTTCAATGAGCAGAATTTCTGCTGAAAAGAGTTCAATCAGCAGAATTCTGCTGAAAAGAGGTTTTTGCTGAAAACAGCTGAAAAAGCTGGGATTTGTGCTGAAAAGTGGTGAAAAAATTCAAAATTCTGCTGAAAAGAGTTCAGTGAGCAGAATTTCTGCTGAAAAGAGTTCAATGAGCAGAATTTCTGCTGAAAAGAGGTGAATGAGCAGAATTCTGCTGACAAGAGGTTTTTGCTGAAAACAGCTGAAAAAGCTGGGATTTGTGCTGAAAAGTAGTGAAAAAATTTAAAATTCTGCTGAAAAGAGTTCAATCAGCAGAATTTCTGCTGAAAAGAGTTTAATCAGCAGAATTTCTGCTGAAAAGAGTTAAAAACGTTTAATTGTTAACTGAAAGAAATTTTGCCATAAGCGGGATTTGAACCCGGGCCTCCCAGTCTGAGAACGGATGCTCATCTCACTGAGCTAAAACACAGGTCAACCCGGCAAGGAAAATCAGTGAGGCCACTGATAATGTGGCAGAAAAGGGCAAAAAATATTGCAAAAAAAATTCAATATCTCAAAAAGTATAGAAGTTATGAGCACCAAAAGTCATAGCCGGCATTAGCAGAAAGAGCAGAATTTTTTAAGATTTGAACGGTGCAAATAGCACAAAAACTGAGGGAGTAGTTAAGGTCCAAAAAGTGTACGGAAGCAACTAGAAGAATAATAAAGACTAGAAAAATTTGCATTTCCTGCGAAAATGCTGTGTGGATGCCTTAACGCTGAAGATGTCTGCTGAAAAAGGCTGAAAAAGTTGAAAAGTTGCAAAAAGTTATATGGCGGTGAAGAAACTGAAAATTGTGATGAAAACAGGTGAAGAAGAAGAAATTTTTTGCTGAAAAGTGGTGAAAAGCAAAATATTGCGCTGAAAAGAGATGAATGAGCAGAATTTCTTCTGAAAAGAGTTTTTTCTGAAAACAGCTGAGATTTGTGCTGATAAGAGGTGAAAAGGCTGAATGATGGCAATGAGTTGAATGAGCAGAATTTCTGCAGAAAAGATGGAAAGCAGCAGAAAGTTGCGCTGAAAAGAGATGAATCAGCAGAATTTCTGTTCAAAAGAGTTCAATCAGCAGAATTCTGCTGAAAAGAGGTTTTTGCTGAAAACAGCTGAAAAAGCTGGGATTTGTGCTAAAAAGTAGTGAAAAAATTTAAAATTCTGCTGAAAAGAGTTCAATCAGCAGAATTTCTGCTGAAAAGAGTTCAATCAGCAGAATTCTGCTGAAAAGAGGTTTTTGCTGAAAACAGCTGAAAAAGCTGGGATTTGTGCTGAAAAGTAGTGAAAAAATTTAAAATTCTGCTCAAAAGAGTTCAATCAGCAGAATTTCTGCTGAAAAGAGTTCAATCAGCAGAATTCTGCTGAAAAGAGGTTTTTGCTGAAAAAAGCTGAAAAAGCTGGGATTTGTGCTGAAAAGAGGTGAAAAAAATTAAAATTCTGCTGAAAAGAGTTCAATCAGCAGAATTTCTGCTAAAAAGAGTTCAATGAGCATTATTTCTGCTGAAAAGAGTTTAAAAAGTTTAACTGTTAACTGAAAGAAATGTTGCCATAAGCGGGATTTGAACCCGGGCCTCCCAGTCTGAGAACGGATGCTCATCTCACTGAGCTAAAACACAGGTCAACCCGGCAAGGAAAATCAGTGAGGCCACTGATAATGTGGCAGAAAAGGGCAAAAAATATTGCAAAAAAAATTCAATATCTCAAAAAGTATAGAAGTTATGAGGACCAAAAGTCATAGCCGGCATTAGCAGAAAGAGCAGAATTTTTTAAGATTTGAACGGTGCAAATAGCACAAAAACTGAGGGAGTAGTTAAGCGCCAAAAAGTGTACGGAAGCAACCAGAATAATAAAGTATAAAGAATAAAGAGAAACAGGAACTCAATGGTGTGGATGCCCTTTCAGGCATCCACACAATAAAGACTAGAAAAATTTGCATTTCCTGCGAAAATGCTGTGTGGATGCCTTAACGCTGAAGATGTCTGCTGAAAAAAGCTTTGCCCTGAGTAGGATTCAAACCTGGCCCGTTTGGTCTTTAGGCGGTCAGTCATCTCACTGAGCCAAACTCCTTCTCACAAAGAAGAGGTGGAGAGACTGACAATTCTGTTGAAATGAGCAGAAGCTGCTGAGAATTGTGCTGAGAAGAGGTGAAAAGGCTGAAAATTTTGTTGAAAAGAGTTGAATGAACAGAATTTCTACAGAAAAGATGGAAAGAAGCAGAAAATTGTGCTGAAAAGAGTTCAATCAGCAGAATTCTGCTGACAAGAGGTTTTTGCTGAAAACAGCTGAAAAAGCTGGGATTTGTGCTGAAAGGTGGTGAAAAAATTTACAATTCTGCTGAAAAGAGTTCAATCAGCAGAATTCTGCTGAAAAGAGGTTTTTGCTGAAAACAGCTGAAAAAGCTGGGATTCGTCCTGAAAAGTGGTGAAAAAATTTAAAATTCTGCTGAAAAGAGTTGAATGAGCAGAATTTCTGCTGAAAAGAATTCAATCAGCAGAATTACTGCTGAAAAGAGTTCAATCAGCAGAATTCTGCTTAAAAGAGGTTTTTGCTGAAAATAGCTGAAAAAGCTGGGATTTGTGCTGAAAGGTGGTGAAAAAATTTAAAATTCTGCTGAAAAGAGTTAAATCAGCAGAATTCTGCTGAAAAGAGGTTTTTGCTGAAAACAGCTGAAAAAGCTGGGATTTGTACTGAAAAGTGGTGAAAAAAATTTAAAATTCTGCTGAAAAGAGTTCAATCAGCAGAATTTTTGCTGAAAAGAGTTCAATGAGCAGTATTTCTGCTGAAAAGAGTTAAAAAAGTTTAACTGTTAACTAAAAGAAATGTTGCCATAAGCGGGATTTGAACCCGGGCCTCCCAGTCTGAGAACGGATGCTCATCTCACTGAGCTAAAACACAGGTCAACCCGGCAAGGAAAATCAGTGAGGCCACTGATAATGTGGCAGAAAAGGGCAAAAAATATTGCAAAAAAAATTCAATATCTCAAAAAGTATAGACGTTATGAGCACCAAAAGTCATAGCCGGCATTAGCAGAAAGAGCAGAATTTTTTAAGATTTGAACGGTGCAAATAGCACAAAAACTGAGGGAGTAGTTAAGCGCCAAAAAGTGTACGGAAGCAACCAGAATAATGATGAATAATGAAACACTATGATGAACTAGAAAAATTTGCATTTCCTGCGAAAATGCTGTGTGGATGCCTTAACGCTGAAGATGTCTGCTGAAAAAAGCTGAAAAAATTGCAAAAAGGTGTATGGTGGTGAAGAAACTTAAAATTTTGCTGAATACAGGTGAAGAAGCAGAAAATTTTCTTGAAAAGTGGTGAAAAGCAAAAAATTCTACTGAAAGGGGTAAAGACGGAGAAATTTTCATCTCACTGAGCCAAAGTCATTCTCACAAAGAGGAGGTGGAGAGACTGACAATTCTGCTGAAATGAGCAGAAGCGGCTGAGAATTGTGCTGATAAGAGGTGAAAAGGCTGAAAACTTTGCAAAAAAGAGGTGAATCAGCAGAATTTCTGCTGAAAAGAGGTAAAGAAGCAGAAAGTTGCGCTGAAAAGAGGTGAATGAGCAGAATTTCTGAAGAAAAGATGGAAAGAAGCAGAAAGTTGCACTGAAAAGAGATGAATCAGCAGAATTTCTGCTCAAAAGAGATGAATCAGCAGAATTTCTGCTCAAAAGAGTTTTTTCTGAAAACAGCTGAGATTTGTGCTGACAAGAGGTGAAAAGGCTGAAAATTTTGCTGAAAAGACTTGAATGAGCAGAATTTCTGCTGAAAAGATGGAAAGGAGCAGAAAATTGCGCTGAAAAGAGGTGAATGAGCAGAATTTCTGCTGAAAAGAGGTGAATGAGCAGAATTCTGCTGACAAGAGGTTTTTGCTGAAAACAGCTGAAAAAGCTGGGATTTGTGCTGAAAAGTGGTGAAAAAATTTAAAATTCTGCTGAAAAGAGTACAATCAGCAGAATTTCTGCTGAAAAGAGGTTTTTGCTGAAAACTGCTGAAAAAGGTGGGATTTGTGGTGAAAAAATTCAAAATTCTGCTGAAAAGAGTACAATCAGCAGAATTCTGCTGAAAAGAGGTTTTTGCTGAAAACTGCTGAAAAAGGTGGGATTTGTGGTGAAAAAATTCAAAATTCTGCTGAAAAGAGTACAATCAGCAGAATTCTGCTGAAAAGAGGTGAATGAGCAGAATTCTGCTGAAAAGAGTTTTTTGCTGAAAACAGCTGAAAAAGCTGGGATTTGTGCTGAAAAGTGGTGAAAAAATTTAAAATTCTTCTGAAAAGAGATGAATCAGCAGAATTTCTGCTGAAAAGGGTTTTTTGCTGAAAACAGCTTAAAAGGCTGGGATTTGTGCTGAAAAGTGGTGAAAAAATTCAAAATTCTGCTGAAAAGAGTTCAGTGAGCAGAATTTCTGATGAAAAGAGTTCAATCAGCAGAATTCTGCTGACAAGAGGTTTTTGCTGAAAACAGCTGAAAAAGCTTGGATTTGTGCTGAAAAGTGGTGAAAAAATTCAAAATTCTGCTGAAAAGAGTTCAATGAGCAGAATTTCTGCTGAAAAGAGTTCAATCAGCAGAATTCTGCTGAAAAGAGGTTTTTGCTGAAAACAGCTGAAAAAGCTGGGATTTGTGCTGAAAAGTGGTGAAAAAATTCAAAATTCTGCTGAAAAGAGTTCAGTGAGCAGAATTTCTGCTGAAAAGAGTTCAATGAGCAGAATTTCTGCTGAAAAGAGGTGAATGAGCAGAATTCTGCTGACAAGAGGTTTTTGCTGAAAACAGCTGAAAAAGCTGGGATTTGTGCTGAAAAGTAGTGAAAAAATTTAAAATTCTGCTGAAAAGAGTTCAATCAGCAGAATTTCTGCTGAAAAGAGTTTAATCAGCAGAATTTCTGCTGAAAAGAGTTAAAAACGTTTAATTGTTAACTGAAAGAAATTTTGCCATAAGCGGGATTTGAACCCGGGCCTCCCAGTCTGAGAACGGATGCTCATCTCACTGAGCTAAAACACAGGTCAACCCGGCAAGGAAAATCAGTGAGGCCACTGATAATGTGGCAGAAAAGGGCAAAAAATATTGCAAAAAAAATTCAATATCTCAAAAAGTATAGAAGTTATGAGCACCAAAAGTCATAGCCGGCATTAGCAGAAAGAGCAGAATTTTTTAAGATTTGAACGGTGCAAATAGCACAAAAACTGAGGGAGTAGTTAAGGTCCAAAAAGTGTACGGAAGCAACTAGAAGAATAATAAAGACTAGAAAAATTTGCATTTCCTGCGAAAATGCTGTGTGGATGCCTTAACGCTGAAGATGTCTGCTGAAAAAGGCTGAAAAAGTTGAAAAGTTGCAAAAAGTTATATGGCGGTGAAGAAACTGAAAATTGTGATGAAAACAGGTGAAGAAGAAGAAATTTTTTGCTGAAAAGTGGTGAAAAGCAAAATATTGCGCTGAAAAGAGATGAATGAGCAGAATTTCTTCTGAAAAGAGTTTTTTCTGAAAACAGCTGAGATTTGTGCTGATAAGAGGTGAAAAGGCTGAATGATGGCAATGAGTTGAATGAGCAGAATTTCTGCAGAAAAGATGGAAAGCAGCAGAAAGTTGCGCTGAAAAGAGATGAATCAGCAGAATTTCTGTTCAAAAGAGTTCAATCAGCAGAATTCTGCTGAAAAGAGGTTTTTGCTGAAAACAGCTGAAAAAGCTGGGATTTGTGCTAAAAAGTAGTGAAAAAATTTAAAATTCTGCTGAAAAGAGTTCAATCAGCAGAATTTCTGCTGAAAAGAGTTCAATCAGCAGAATTCTGCTGAAAAGAGGTTTTTGCTGAAAACAGCTGAAAAAGCTGGGATTTGTGCTGAAAAGTAGTGAAAAAATTTAAAATTCTGCTCAAAAGAGTTCAATCAGCAGAATTTCTGCTGAAAAGAGTTCAATCAGCAGAATTCTGCTGAAAAGAGGTTTTTGCTGAAAAAAGCTGAAAAAGCTGGGATTTGTGCTGAAAAGAGGTGAAAAAAATTAAAATTCTGCTGAAAAGAGTTCAATCAGCAGAATTTCTGCTAAAAAGAGTTCAATGAGCATTATTTCTGCTGAAAAGAGTTTAAAAAGTTTAACTGTTAACTGAAAGAAATGTTGCCATAAGCGGGATTTGAACCCGGGCCTCCCAGTCTGAGAACGGATGCTCATCTCACTGAGCTAAAACACAGGTCAACCCGGCAAGGAAAATCAGTGAGGCCACTGATAATGTGGCAGAAAAGGGCAAAAAATATTGCAAAAAAAATTCAATATCTCAAAAAGTATAGAAGTTATGAGGACCAAAAGTCATAGCCGGCATTAGCAGAAAGAGCAGAATTTTTTAAGATTTGAACGGTGCAAATAGCACAAAAACTGAGGGAGTAGTTAAGCGCCAAAAAGTGTACGGAAGCAACCAGAATAATAAAGTATAAAGAATAAAGAGAAACAGGAACTCAATGGTGTGGATGCCCTTTCAGGCATCCACACAATAAAGACTAGAAAAATTTGCATTTCCTGCGAAAATGCTGTGTGGATGCCTTAACGCTGAAGATGTCTGCTGAAAAAAGCTTTGCCCTGAGTAGGATTCAAACCTGGCCCGTTTGGTCTTTAGGCGGTCAGTCATCTCACTGAGCCAAACTCCTTCTCACAAAGAAGAGGTGGAGAGACTGACAATTCTGTTGAAATGAGCAGAAGCTGCTGAGAATTGTGCTGAGAAGAGGTGAAAAGGCTGAAAACTTTGCAGAAAAGAGGTGAATGAGCAGAATTTCTGCTGCAAAGAGGTAGAGAAGCAGAAAGTTGCGCTGAAAACAGGTGAATGAGCAGAATTTCTGCAGAAAAGATGGAAAGAAGCAGAAAGTTGCACTGAAAAGAGATGAATCAGAAGAATTTCTGCTCAAAAGAGACGAATCAGCAGAATTTCTGCTCAAAAGAGTTTTTTCTGAAAACAGCTGAGATTTGTGCTGATAAGAGGTGAAAAGGGTGAAAATTTTGCTGAAAAGAGTTGAATGAGCAGAATTTCTTCAGAAAGGATGGAAAGAAGCAGAAAGTTGCGCTGAAAACAGGTGAATGAGCAGAATTTCTGCAGAAAAGATGGAAAGAAGCAGAAAGTTGCACTGAAAAGAGATGAATCAGAAGAATTTCTGCTCAAAAGAGACGAATCAGCAGAATTTCTGCTCAAAAGAGTTTTTTCTGAAAACAGCTGAGATTTGTGCTGATAAGAGGTGAAAAGGGTGAAAATTTTGCTGAAAAGAGTTGAATGAGCAGAATTTCTGCAGAAAGGATGGAAAGAAGCAGAAAGTTGCGCTGAAAAGAGATGAATCAGCATAATTTCTGCTCAAAAGAGTTTTTTCTGAAAACAGCTGAGATTTGTGCTGATAAGAGGTGAAAAGACTGAAAATTTTGCTGAAAAGAGTTCAATCAGCAGAATTTCTGCTGAAAAAAGCTGAATGATTAGAATTTCTATTGAAAAGAGGTGAATGAGCAGAATTCTGCTGACAAGAGGTTTTTGCTGAAAACAGCTGAAAAAGCTGGGATTTGTGCTGAAAAGTAGTGAAAAAATTTAAAATTCTGCTGAAAAGAGTTCAATCAGCAGAATTTCTGCTGAGAAGAGTTCAATCAGCAGAATTCTGCTGAAAAGAGGTTTTTGCTGAAAACAGCTGAAAAAGCTGGGATTTGTGCTGAAAAGTGGTGAAAAAATTTAAAATTCTGCTGAAAAGAGTTCAATGAGCAGAATTTCTGCTGAAAAGAGTTCAATCAGCAGAATTCTGCTGAAAAGAGGTTTTTGCTGAAAACAGCTGAAAAAGCTGGGATTTGTGCTAAAAAGTAGTGAAAAAATTTAAAATTCTGCTGAAAAGAGTTCAATCAGCAGAATTTCTGCTGAAAAGAGTTCAATCAGCAGAATTCTGCTGAAAAGAGGTTTTTGCTGAAAACAGCTGAAAAAGCTGGGATTTGTGCTGAAAAGTAGTGAAAAAATTTAAAATTCTGCTCAAAAGAGTTCAATCAGCAGAATTTCTGCTGAAAAGAGTTCAATCAGCAGAATTCTGCTGAAAAGAGGTTTTTGCTGAAAACAGCTGAAAAAGCTGGGATTTGTGCTGAAAAGTGGTGAAAAAATTTAAAATTCTGCTGAAAAGAGTTCAATCAGCAGAATTTCTGCTGAAAAGAGTTCAATCAGCAGAATCTCTGCTGAAAAGAGTTAAAAACGTTTAATTGTTAACTGAAAGAAATGTTGCCATAAGCGGGATTTGAACCCGGGCCTCCCAGTCTGAGAACGAATGCTCATCTCACTGAGCTAAAACACAGGTCAACCCGGCAAGGAAAATCAGTGAGGCCACTGATAATGTGGCAGAAAAGGGCAAAAAATATTGCAAAAAAAATTCAATATCTCAAAAAGTATAGAAGTTATGAGCACCAAAAGTCATAGCCGGCATTAGCAGAAAGAGCAGAATTTTTTAAGATTTGAACGGTGCAAATAGCACAAAAACTGAGGGAGTAGTTAAGCGCCAAAAAGTGTACGGAAGCAACCAGAATAATAAAGGATAAAGAATAAAGAGAAACAGGAACTCAATGGTGTGGATGCCCTTTCAGGCATCCACACAACTATGAATATTGTAATTTTAAATTAATACTATGTTTTAGCACAAATACTATAATTTGAAAGAAATACTATCATTTGGCAGAATACTATGTTTCAGCACAAATACTCTGGTTTAGCACAAATATTATAACATAGCAGAAATACAATTATATAGCAGAAATGCTATATTTAGAAAAAAAATATAATATAGTAGAAATACTATGATTTAGCAGAAATACTATGATTGAGCAGAAGTACTAAGATGTAGTAAAAGTACTTTGATTTAACAGAAATACAATTATGGAGGAGTAATTCTTTAAAATGGGAGAAATATTGATACACACACACATACACAGAGCCTAAAAGGAACAGTATTTGTGCCATGGAGTGTTAACAGGAATGTGAGGTCCATATTAGAAAAGCTGGTAAAATGACAAAAGTTTGCAGAATTGTAATAAATGATGAATATGAATTACTGGTCTGTGATAGTGTATTAATTTGTAGGGAGAAAAACATGTTGATCAAGGTGTAATTGAACCCACGACCTTTTGGTTGCAGACCCGTGTCATTACCAACTGCGCCACTATGAAAGAGACAGGGCGCCTGGAAAACAGGTTGATGAGCAGTCAGAATTAGATTCTGGTGAGAGGCGAAAAACGCCGTTTTTTGGATTTACAAAACGTCGTGTAGCTCAAAAACTAGGTGGACTAGAAACATAATTCTTGCACTGGGTGAATCAGTGGACTTTGGTGTACTTTGACTGCGATTTTCATTGCTCTTTGTACAACCGTTGCTGAGATATGACGAGAGAAGAAACGGCACACCTCAGATATGATTGGCTGGCTGGGAAGCCGTGCAGGCCCTGATATGTAAATTTCAGGGCTAAATGTCTAAGTCCTCACAGAGGATTGGCTGCCTGGGGACCTGGCAGTAAAATATAGAAATAGTATGATTAAGCATAAATACTACATTTAGTAGAAATACTATGTTTTAGCACAAATACTATAAAAAGCAGAAATACTAAAATTTAGCAGAAATACTATATTAAGCACAAATCGTATAAAAAGCAGAAATCGTATAAAAAGCAGAAATACTATAATTTAGCAGAAATACTATAATTTAGCAGAAACACTATAATTTAGCAGAAATACTATAAAAAGCAGAAATACTGTAATTTAGCAGAAACACTATATTAAGCACAAATACTATAAAAAGCAGAAATACTATAATGTAGCAGAAATACTATAATTTAGCAGAAATAGTATAAAAAGCAAAAATACTATATTAAGCACAAATCCTATAAAAAGCAGAAATACTATATTAAGCACAAATCTTATAAAAAGCAGAACTATTATATTAAGCACAAATACTATAAAAAGCAGAAATACTATAATGTAGCAGAAATACTATAATTAAGCACAAATCCTATAAAAAGCAGAAATACTATATTAAGCACAAATCTTATAAAAAGCAGAACTACTATATTAAGCACAAATACTATAAAAAGCAGAAATACTATATTAAGCACAATTCCTATTAAAAGCAGAAATAGTATAATTTAGCAGAAATACTATAAAAAGCAGAAATACTATAATTTAGAAATACTATAACACACACAGAAAGAGAGAGAAGCAACTTTATAGATCAGTCAAGCAGCCTGGGAGCTGCTGGATTTTAATCAACCAATCAGAGATGCTGTGTACATTTTCCCGCCAAAACAGGTGCAGCCGTTTTTACACACACAGCAGAGAGACAGGATTTTTGCAGTCTATTTCTCATAGTGAGGACTACCCTCCAAACAAATGGCCATAATTTCCTAACTGTAGGGGCTAGAATTGTCATTCTTACACCGTTTTGTTCAGAAGAGATGGGGGAATCTTCAAGTGTTGACAATTTATCATTAAAATATGAATTATTAAAGATATTTGACTTGTAATGCACCATAACTGAATAGAGGCAAAGCGAAAACTGCCTTGACTTGCCCTCAAACAACGCTTTCTAACTCTAAATCTATTTGGAGTATCGATATCATTCTTTCACCGTAAGAGACAGCAGGCTTTGGTGAACAATCATGGAAATTTTCAGGTCTCTGTGGAAATCTATCAAAAAGATATGACGAGAGAAAAAAGTGGTTCATTTCCAGAGTTTGAAAGCTGAAGAAATCTGAGCGAAGGACGAATTTCCTACCCTCAAACAAACGTAATTCATGGCCAAATGGTAATAGGTGAGAAAAAAATTCTTGATTTGTGAGCGTCAGGAGTGTCTGAAGATATATCAGGACAAGCCTCATGTCTTAACGTCGCTTCGTTAAGGAGATATGACGATTCGAATATGCCTCTCATTACAGAAATCAAGCGGTGATTTTGAACAAACTCTCCATTGACTTTCTATGGAGAGTTTTGAGACTTTGTGTTGGTCTGAGGAGATTTGCCAAAATTCTATAAATCCCACAACAATGATAGTGACATTTTGTGAAAGCCAGCAAAAATACCTACGTTTTGATGTATAATTTGTGTAAGTTGAGTGAAAATTGAGCAAGTAGCAAGAAGTTGTTCGGACATGAAGAGAAAATTGCCAAAGGTACAGCGGCTCACTTAGAACCAACTGCATAGCAACCATAACAACCCATGTATTTTGTGAAAAATCACAAAGATGAAACTCAAAACTTGAAAAGGGATAAGATGAAAATGGTAACAGATATGAAAAAGCTGAATCATACATGAATATCCCAATAATTTGTGAACATTTTAAAGTTTGAATGGTTGTTCTAGGTGAAAGTATGAGGAAGTAGTTAAGTTTCAAAAACAAGCAAGTTTTAGCAGAATTGCGGAAGTTTTCCATTCATTTCAATGGGACAAATTAAAGGAAAAAAGCTTAATATTTTAAAAAGTATAATAGCAAAAAATACCAAAAGTCATAGCGATCATTAGCAGAAATAGCAGAATAGTTTAAAATTTGAACGGTGAAAATCGGCTGAAAATTGTGGAAGTAGTTAAGTGCCAAAAAAGTACAAAAAGTGGCAACTAGAATAATAATAATAAAGAATAAAGAGAAACAGGAAAACAATAGTGTGGATGCCTTAAAGCATCCACACAATAAAGAATAAAGAGAAACAGGAACTCAATAGTGTGGATGCCTTAAAGCATCCACACAATAATAAAGAATAAAGAGAAACAGGAAAACAATAGTGTGGATGCCTTAAAGCATCCACACAATTACTAAAATGTCATTTCTCTTTCCACCTCATGGTGGCAGCACAATCTGATCTATGTGACAACACAGTGATCAAAGTACCATTCACAGAATTACACAGAGAAGAGATCTATTTGCATTCTTTACCAGATTAATCTTGAAAATCTATCTTGTACCCATGCACGGTTGCAAATACATTCATTCATTTCTTTATTTATTTCACACATGGTTTAACAGTGTTTCTTTTCCTACATACAGAACCTCCTTCCCATTAATATGACACTGCACCCATGGGTGAAAAGGAGCAGGAAGAATAAATTCTTGTTAGCACCTGCCCCCTATCTGCAATCCAAATATTCTTACAAGAGGGCACCAATACCCCCCCCAAAAAAAACCTCTAACATGTATCTTTATGTAACAATGCAAAACTAAACAACAAATCAATATAATCAGCAATATACAGCATTAAATGGCAATGAAAATTTTTTTCTTCCACATTTAGCCCTAATTACTTTCATGTTCTTCATACTGATTTATCCTTTTAAGTGTGTAACACATTTTAAAACGGTGCATGTTTGTACAACTCTTGAGATTATCTTCAAGAGAATTCCATATTCTTATACCTTTAACTGTCGGACACATTTGCCTTTGTGTGGTCTTAGCAAACTTATGCTTAAAGTCAAACTTCCTTCTACTGTCACCACTTCCTGAACACAATACAAACAAACTTTGTAACTTAAGAGGTAATGTGTTATTTTTTGCCTTGAACATGAATAATAATGTCTGTAATTTCACTAAGTCTTCAAATTTCAAATATTTCGATTTTATAAACAAATTATTTGTATGTTCTCTATGTTTAACATTATGAACCATTCGTGCAGTAAGTGTGCATCTACAGTGTCTGCACACTTACTGAAATACAGCAGAGAGAATCTAAAATAAAGTTTAATGAACATTTTTGTCTGGAAACACTCATTTTTTATTGTGGAGATATAAGTTGTTTTCTTGAACACACATCAACAGAACACCATCTTTTTCAAATAAATAAGCACATGAATATTTTTGAAGTTATCAGTCCAGAGTGAAAATATTACTACAAAACCCACCACACCCCCAAAAGAGCTAAATCTGTCCAAATTCTGCTGCAACTTGCAGCACATTCTTGTTAGCTGCAATAACTTGTATTACCAGACGCTTAAATGTCCTGTAACCTATAGAGTAGAACATATTAGTCTTAGAAAATAAAATTTCAAATACAATCCTGTTTTCTTACTTTAAAACAGATGAAAAACGTGTTTCCATTGGATGTGAATATTGGTTTTGAACATGGAAAGTCAGGTTGCCTAAGTTACATACATCTGTGGCTCTGCTGCAGGGAAGGGTGGTGCAGTGGGTTCAGGTCGGGACCTAGAGGAGAGAGGAGCTGGACTGCTACACCTGGCACAGCAGACGATGTCCTTCTGTGTGTATGCCACCAACAACACTCGTTCATGTTACAGTATCATTGACACTGTCCACCATACAGAGCGGCATGACTTTAAAATTAAATGTCAAACAGTTTTTACATCCTCATGTAGTCAAAGTCTGTTTGAAAATGGAATTTGGACTAATGCATTTTCACTTTAGCATGTACTCTAAATTTTTACATTTTTACAATTTCATTTTCAACCATACATACTCATCAGTCCCCTCACGTTTCCAAAGAAAACTCAAAGAGCTGGTTTTCATGAGGCATACAGAGGGATCTGGGGATAAGCACAGCAACTTAAGGGTTAACCTTGAACATGCAATCACACAGTGTTGTTTAATACTGTAATGTACAGCACTATTCCACATTCAGATGCTGCAGCTGTTGCTTGACGGTCTTCATAAAATCCGTCGCTCTGCTGCCAGTAAACATCCACGTTTGTGATCAGTCAGACGTTGCCAACGCTGCCTTCTGCATGAAACTCTGACTTAAACACCCATAACATGCGCACTTAACCTAAGCTGATGTCTAATGTTAGAGTAAGTGAAGCCAGTTACATCCTGGCAAAGTGGCGTTGCTTCAAAGCACATGACCCAGCTCTTGCTTCCTCTCAAACGTGCAGCGGGACTACGTGGCCATCACCGTGCCACCGTCACTGTGAACCAATTCCTTCTGTGACACATTCACTTGTGACGGCAACCAGAAGAGACTCCACACAGCAACAGGGATCACTGTTCTTTGGGATTAGCGGTGTGTGTGTAGTCAGTATGTGCACATACCTGGACTACACCACCCCACCCACTCACCACAGTGATTGGAAGAAAAGCAACGTTATTGATGGTAAAATCATCCACAAAAACATTCTCGATGTGACCTCTCAAATACGAACAGCTTCAGAAGTGTGGAGAATATTTTTAGGCAACACATGAAGTATTTGTTGGTTGTGTTCATGCTGACCAATCGCAGATCCGTCTTCCAGCTCGCTCGTCATGTCCTCAAAATTGTGTTCCTTGTCCACTGCTCTGCGATTGACTGTCTGACCCCAGCAGAGTGAAAGTGGCAGCGCCTCGATGTACGCCATGTTCTTATTAAATGTAAAAGCGCTGTCCTCTGATCATTTCATTTTCACTTGCAGTGCATCTATGAGTTCTACAATCTCCTCTAAGTAGCTGTTCTCTTCTCCTAGAATCATTTCTGACTGGATCATTTCCTGGTACTCTTGCTTCAGAGAGTGAAGAGAAGCCTGCAGAGAGCCATCTGAGCGGTACTCATCCAAACACACTGGAGCCATTGCCAACAAAGCCTGGAGAGCCTGCAAAAGAACAGCACCGACTCTCAGGGCAAGTTCTTTTAAACAGTTGTTAAACTATTAATGCAAAATAGAAGAAAGCACCTTCTCTCTGTAGTCGTTCTCTGAAGACTCCAGGAGCTGTGGGACCAGAATGCACCAGCCCTTCTCCAACAGCTCCTCCTGCAAAGACACTTTAGAGTACTGACGCCGCCGCTCATCATGGGCCGCGTCCAGTACTGGGTCCAGACCTCTCTGGAAGATCAGCTCCTGGAAGAGGAGAGATCATGAGAATGATCCCACGAGCTGGGCACTAGAAAGTCCCAACCTTCTACTGATACCAACTTTAATCATTCAGATCATTTAGACCTTGTATTTGAAGAGGAGTACTGCACTGGGCTTGGAATCTAGGAGCAGGAGCGTGCGCTTACTGTACCTTCTCAGTAATCATATCGTATAACATGGTGACGATACGTGTACGCAGAATCCCACTGTTGTCAGTCCTGAACAGCTCTGACAGGACCTGCAGACCGCCATGTGTCAGGAAGTGACGCTGTGCATAGGGGAAGTGACGCAAGAGGGAAGCCACTGCAAACAGAACCTAAACAGAACGAACACACACACACACAAACACTTCAGCTGTGTGTGTGTCTGCGGATCTTCTCATTCTTACAAGTCATGGTAGTCTTGAGAGTTTCCTGGATGAGAGGTGAATCATCTTCACAAACCTAAACAAGTCGAGTTGCCTTCTTTTGTCAAGTTCTCTGTGCAACGTGTCTCCAACTTTCTGAATATAAACTGGAAGCTGTGTGGGTGTGCTTACCTTTTTTTTGACTCTGAGTTGCTGAGCAGTGGCCAGCGTGGTTAACAGTGTCTGCAGAGCGCCGTTCTCCACGGCTTCAACTTGAACTGCTGGATTACTGTAGGACACACACAAAGTGTGACAACGCTGACAGTCGTGTTTGCTTTCAACTCAAGTGTTTTGCTCAGAAGAGATTTGAGACTTTCAAGACAGAAAGTCTCATATTCAATTAGGGCTGTCACGATTAGTCGACTATCAAAACCGTCGACGACTGATTTAATAGTCGACGCGTCGTTTGAAGTTTTGTAAGATCACAAAAGACGCAGGAATAAGTAGTAGGATTTAAGAGTGTAATAACGGACTGAAACAGAAGATGGCAGCACTGCATGTACAAGCATGCCAGCTGCCGTTAAACCCCGAAGTAGTGATGGGATTTCCGGCTCTTTTTAGAGATCCGGCTCTTCCGGCTCGGCTCACTAAAAAGAGCCGGCTCTTTCGGCTCTTCAGGTTGTTTTGTTGCTTTAATTATTTAATCATTAACAATAATAAAAAATTATGCAGAAAAGGAATTACTAATGTAAAAAAAAGTGGTTTTATTTATATATGTTTATATATGGCCCCTAGAGACAAAGCACGTACAAACTCCAAAACACATTTCTAGCGTTTACTGAACTTCCAAAGCAGAGCTACTAGATCACTTAAATTACACAATTGAAAGCATGTGTGTATTGTTTGTGTATTTATACACAGGCACTCATATTTATTCAAATAATTTTTAAAAAAAAGTTCATTTACCTGTTACTACCACACACCAAATCCGGTTGTTGATACTTCCTGGCTTGTGTAGCCACTAGGTAACAAAAGCTCAACACTGCGGCCTAGCATCCTGGAGCACTTCTGTTGTCTTTTGTACGTGATTCTGAGTTTTTACGTGTTTTGGAGTTTGTACGTGCTTTGTCTCTAAGGGCCACCATAAATATACTTTATTTATTCACTCCACATAAAATGTAATAAATAAATCATATAATACAAAAAACAACTATTTACATTTTGAACTTTTAACTATTTAAATTTTCAGCTTTTTCCTTTTAAACAAATTTAACGTGAAACAACACAAAACACTGCAAACCACAACACAATTAAATATAAATTAAAATATTAAAACAAAAAGAAGATGCACATTCTCTGTCATATGGGCCTGCATGATTTCTGAATCCTTTATCATCTGCAACTGAAAATAGTGGATGATTACTATACCTTTCTAATGTGACGTTGTTGTCCCTCGCTCTCTTTCTCTCTGGCTCTGTTCCTGTGCTACTGCAAGTGTAACTAACGCCCCTCCCCCCTCTGCCCAGCGCAAAGTACAGGCGCGCATGCGGAGTTTAGCGGAAAAAAGGGCGAGAGAGAGGGTGAGAGAAAGAAAAAAAAAAAAAACCCTCACGGCTCCCAATAAGGAGCCGGCTCGCGTCGTTCACTTCAAAGAGTCGGCTCTAAGAGCCATTTCGTTCGCGAACGACCCATCACTACCCCGAAGAAGAAGAAGTAGCTCTGTCCCAGAATTCATAGCGCGCGGCCCAGAACAGTTTCCAACAATGGCAGCAGCTAGTTAGTTTTAATATTACTCTTATTATTCTTTCTGGGTCACAAAATAAACGTTTAACATATTTTCAGGCGAGAATGTAGCTGTGTAAACCTCAAATATCTGCTCAGTTTATCAAGACACCACATACTTTCAAAAGCGCTCCGACGTTTTCGGAGACTTCTGTTGCCCACTAGCTCAATAGCTAGCCGGGGGCTAGGCTCATTAGAGCCGTGAGAACACCGGACTCCTGGCAAAGCGTTTTCAAACCCACCGCCGTCTTTCACTACTCAGGTTAAACATGATATATGAGTCACTTAGACAACTTAAAAATGTTATTGTTTGGCTTTTTAAGTATTTTATTTGTTCCTGAGTAAAATGTTTGGCTGAGATTAAAGTTATAGTTTTTACACAGCTGAATAAACGTCAAGCACACAGCTGATTATCAGAAGTGTGAGATGCTGGAGAATTTACTCCGGTGTCCTGTTATATTTTAGATAGCAAGGAGTTTATTAAACTTCACCGAAACAATCTGCAAATTTCATTAAAATTTAATAAACTATCATCTTGTCTTTATTTTTAGTTAGCACATACCTTAAACACTTAAAGCTGTAAGCTAATGATAGTTTTAAAAGAGCAGATGCTGCTGGTGCAATAAGCTGCACGTTTTAAGTCCAATGGATGATGATCTGATTAGTCGACTAATCGCAAAAATAATCGATCGGTGACTAGTCGACTATCAAAATAATCGTTTGTGGCAGCCCTATATTCAACTATTTATTTGACTATTATTTGGTACTTTTCTAAGCCTCGAAGTTGCTGCTTGGCTTTCAAAATTCAAATTTGGTTTATTTCCAAAAAGAACCCAAAACCATGATGTAGCACATGTTGTGCAGCCAGTGTTCTGTGACATTATACGAGTTCATCTGATAAGCTGCAGCACTGTTGGAGTGTCATTACAAACAGGGTTATTGCATTACAATTCAGTCACATAGTAAACAAGAACAAAACATAATGTTGTGCACAATTTGTAGAGAAAAGTCAAAAATGTATTTAAAAGTAAAACCACCTGTTTTGATTTTAAACAGCTACAGAAGCTCGATGTGATCATAGACACCACCGTACAGCAAGAAGTGACATATCTGCATATCTGGAACATCTAGCTCAGACTAATCAAGCTTAATCAAGTCTAAATATCATACCTGGCTAACGCAGAGCCCAGGACAAAGGCAGAGCTTTCCTGTAATCTGAAGTCAGAGCTGTTCAGACCTTCTAAAATGAACTGGAGGCCCCCCATGGAGCACAGAGTCTGAGCATTATCCACCTAGCACACATACAAGCATGCATGCAGGGTTAGAGATGGGAAAATTCACCATAGTGTGAAACATCATCCCGTGTGTGTATTACCTGATGCACCAGATATTCGAGCTCCGTCAGGATGCTCAGTCTTTGTTCGATAGTTGAGTTGCTGCTGTTGAACTGCTCCAGCAGACGCCTCATTATCTACACATGCAAGAAGCTTCATTTGACTGAAGCTCAAAACGTTTCACAGTAACAGCTCGCTCACAGTCACGTCACAATCAGACATGAGATCCAAGAACACTGATGTACCTGAACATCCGTCTCCAGCAGCAGGTCCAGCTGAGCCATGTCTTTCTTCAACTCCTCCATTGTGCGAAACTTAGAAGCCACAGAGTCCTAGAAGCGCACAGCGAGCAGTGGAGACACTTAAAGCTTCTGCTGCCAGCATGTAATCAGGCTTAAGTTCAACAGTGGCATTTGTGCTGCTACCTTCTGCTCTGTGTCCTTGCTTGCAAGCTTCCCGTCCTCTCTTATCTTCTTCATGGCTCGTTTCAGCTCATCGGGATTAAAGGAAGACCGGAGCGCTTCTTCCTCCCTGCAAATGTACACTTTTACTGCAAAGCCATTTTATCTTTTCCTACTACTGCCCCCTACTGGGTGCAATTTTAGCCTGGACCCCCACCTGTGCTCCTCTGTCCAGTATTTCAGCTGCTCTTCTCCCAGTCTGACCTCCCTCTCACCTGTTTGCAGATTCAGCCTCACATGAGAACCTTGTGGCACTGCCTGACCTGTGTGTGCACAGACAGAGTTGCTCAAAATAATTATACGACTGCTGAATATTATGAAACTCATGAGCTCCCAGATTGATGCAACCCAGAAGCAGCAGAAAATGGATGCAAATACAAACTGATGGTGTTTGAGTCGGCTGATAGCTGTGTATATGTGATATAAGGTCCCACATAAAGGCCTTTAGTATGTGCAGCAAATCATGTCTGTAAATAACAACAACTACACGCTGTCACACTCTAATGTGAAGTTTTATAATGAAGTACTCATTGTTTTGAACCACCCTTCCTGTTAGATTTTGCTACATTTAGATTTTCTGCTTTCTGAAAGTCTTTCAAAGCCTCTTTGTACACTGGCTGCTTTTTCACTTCTTTTCACTCTAGAGTCTAGAGTCTAGACTAAACACCAGCTAGGTTTAAGGGTGAACCTGACAACACTTTGTTACGAGCTTGTAAGAGACTAAACATCTGTTTTAACAGGACATCCATGGAGAGTGCTGCAGTTACTGGGACTCACTCCCTTCCGGAGCCACCAAAGGAACTGCAACATGGATAACTGTTGATTGTTGCATCAATAATGGTTATTTAACAAAATACTGGCTATCACAATAACTGTGTTGGTACGATTAAACTTCACAGATACTAAAATGATGATTTTGCATAGAGAAAATGTAACAACCTTTGTGAGGTTACATGAAAGGAGGATCAAATAAGTTCCATATGGAGGCTTCATCTATATAAGGTCTATCCTCATCTGAAGCATTAGATCATACACAAAGTTGTATTTATCTTAGGACAGAACCAGAGAAAAAGCCTTGTGAAGGAAAACACTGAGGGCATTACCTGGTTTAAGTGTCTGCCACTGCTCACTGGGCTGGACAACGTCTAAATCTCCTTCATCATCTTCCACATCATCTACTGCCACATCTTCCTCTTCACCGTTTACAGCCTCATGTTCTGTGTTTTCCACCACGATTAAATCGCCTCCAGACTGCACAAAGAGAAACATGGGAAGAATTTTAGACACCTCCCTGGTTTAATGACAAACACCTTTCTTTGGGTTTCATTCAAACTCAGATGTAATTTTTGATGGTGCTTGATTATTAAACTGCTGCTGTTTTTTATTTTTACTTCATAGCTCCTACATCAGCATACGAGCACTCCAGCTCTAACACTCCAAGTTCTCTCTAAGAGGCTAATTAACTTCATGGAAATATAACAGCATTTATACAGCGCCTTTCTTTTCTTTAGTGTTACTGATCATGCAAAGCCCCTTTAGACTATGAGTCACACTCCTCTTGAGAAGCGACAGTGCACAGAACAAAAGGCATGATGGCTTCGAGCATGTAAAACAAGGAGACCAATTCTGCTGATTTGCAGCCATTAATTTTTATTCTTTGCATGAGTCCCGGTACAAGATACTGTCATTTATGGTGTACTGCCATAAAAACACTGATGTCTTCATTTGTTACCAGCAGAGATGGGCAGTAGCGTTACTGTAATCCGATTACTTTGCCATTTGATTACATTTTGTATGATGGATTATGCAGAAAAAGTAGAATTGGGCTGAAAGATCTATCACTTTATCACCTATTCAGGTTGTAAATCGTGTTTTTAAAAAGTAACTAAGTAACTAATTACTTTTGAAAATAAGTAATCAGTAAAGTAACGGGATTACTTTTTGGGGGAAGTAATCAGTAATTAGTTAACGATTACTTTTTTCAAGTAACTTGACCAACACTGGTTACCAGTGAGAGTTACCTCGGTTAAAAGGTAACAGCTTTTATCACACCACTAATTCCAGCTGCAGCTGAAACACGCGTGGATGTTCTCATGAGTCTTCAGTTTGCCTACAGCCAGGCTTTGATCAGCAGCTCTTTCCCACCCATCACTGCTGCCAAATCCATCTTATCACAGGTGCAGCGAAACTAAATGACATGCTGGAGAACATCTGAGAGCTTTAAACACCTTATCAGAGCAAAAGGTTTAACCTACCTTGTGGCCAAGAATGCTGGCTATGTGACAGCAATGCAGCACCAAGAGGACGGCCAGGATGAAGGAGGTTCCCCCGACATGAAAGGATATCAGCTTCATGGTGACTGGAATACACAGCATGGCGTGTCAGAATTATAGCTACCTTCAGGTGCTGCATGAGCTTTACGAGGAGGGTTAACCACTACACCACTGGTCATTATTATTGTTCTCCAGCCCTAGGCAAAACTCCACTCTCTAATCTCATGTTTTAACCAAAAAATGGGAATAAACTACTTTTTGTTCAGTCTCTGGTGATAATCTGCTTTGAGAAATATGTCGATTTAAAAAGTCAAGATGTTGAATAGAGGCTGGCGTGACTCACCGGGCTGTGAGCGTCTTTACAGATTGGCTACCAAAAAAGTAACACAATGATAGCTCTACACGTTTGCATCTCTAGGCGACGCAATGAGCACGTAAGTAACGCCATAACAGCTGGCAGCTAAGAGTCCCCAAATCCCGAGGAACCAGAAAAGCTGCGACCAAGGACTGCTCCATGATGGCGACAGCGTTTAGGTTAGCAAACACTCACCAGTCCCAGCGACAGTAAAGCAGCTGTGAAACCGAAGCGATGCCTTCACCTGTTCTGACAGTTCCCGCAGACATCCGAAAGCTTCTGCTACTTTTCCCTCGATTCTCATTGGTCCACGTACAGCTTCTCTTCTTTGAGCTGCGGTACAGTACACAAACCTCCCGCTGCTGCCCCCTGCTGGTGTAGCGTGTTATATATTCAAATAAACAGGATACAGCAGCTGTTGTCGGAGGTGGCATATTTTATACATATTTATTATACAGGCTATACAGTACAAACAAAATTCACATGTTTTATGTAACTGAAATGTTTAATTATGTGGGCTAGAGAAAATAAGAAAGTTATAGAGTATATTTATATGAAACGTATGTATACTTACTGCACTTGATGTATTAACGATATATGTTGCATATCACAGAATGTAACAAGAAATAATTGAAAAAATGAATATACAGGATGTTGGAAACATTTTAATAGATTTAAATGTGTGGGTACAATTGTAGAACAAATATGTTATTTATAAGAACAGAAGTTGTTTTATTTTAAAGACTATTAGAAATGACAGCAGCATCATATACATGTCCACATGTGACAGTGTGCAGTCCAGGCCTGGTGAGTCCTACTGCTGAGCGCACTGGTTCTCCATGCTGCTGTTAGAACTGACATGGATCATCTCCACTGCTTTCTGTTTCTTTCTCCTCTCCTCTCGTTTATTCTGCTGCTGGTTCTCCTCCATCACTTTCTCCTTACAGTCAGCTGAAGGAGAGCTGAGAACAACAAAAAAATTCAGTTACTGCTCATTCGGCTCCTGATCTTACAGTTTTCATCTGTACTTAGTCAACAACACTATGTGACAAAACAGGACTAAAGTTGCGCTGAGACTATTTATTTTTAAACAAGCTTATTAGTGTCATTAGAAGAAAAAGCATTTGACAAAGTAAACAGGACCTTTCTCTTCAGCACTCAGCTTCAAATATGATTTTGGCAAATCATTCATTCTTTCATTGATTCAGAAAAACACTAAACACTTTAAAATATTTGCAATTTTCTTTGAGCAATATGACAAAACCATAAAATTAAAGGAACACAACAATTCACAGGGAAAAAAGGCCTGATGCTTTATTATTAGTTAGTAGACCCACTGTCACAAATTAGAATAAACCAACTTCGCAGTAACTCTAAGGATGCCGGAGCTTCTACAGCTCAAAATTCTTCCCTCCCAACATTAAACATTTATTTATATAGCACCAAATCACAACAGTTGCCTCACAATGCTTTAGATTGTAAGGTAGAGACAACAGAGAAAACAGAGGAACCCCAACAATCATATGAACCCCTGTGAGCAAGCACTTTGGGACAGTGGAAAGGAAAAACTCCCTTTTAACAGGAAGAAACCTCCATCAGAACCAGGCTCCGGAGGGGTGGGGGTGGGGGGCCATCTGCCATGAGCGGTCGGGGGTGAAGAGTGGAAGACAAAAGTCATGCTCTGCTATCGAAGGCCTTTTTTATTGGCCAAATTGCAACAGTGGAGACAAACATTCTCTCCTGTACCAACTATCAGTGTTTCCAGTAACACCTACAAAACAACTGATTTATTCAATGACTACAAATTCTACTGGAAAAACAAAACAAAACACAACCAAGAAACATTAAATTTTCCACTCAAAGATCACACTGTGGACTAGAATCAAACTGCCTATCACAATCACCCCCATCATCATCATCATCACGAGGAGCAGAGATATTACAGAGATCAATGCCTCAACTTTTCAAAACCAAAGATTAAAACTCATGAAATCCTTCCAGTTTAACAAATACAGATAAAATGTTACTAATATTCCCCTAAACAGAAAAATCACCTGTATTTATGCCTTAGCTCCAACGTGTGGACAGAAATTTATGTACAGTCATGTGAACCAAGTAAGAAGTAAACTACCTTGGCGTCTCTGCAAGGTCAGGGTTAAAGCCAACGCTAAAATCCCAAGAACCTAGTTGGTCGTACAGATCCCTGCTGTTAGTCCATACCTGGGGTTGGGAATTACACTAGCTTCGTTTTCACTGATCTTCACACACTTTGCAGGCCGTGGCTCCGCCTCTGAAACACCTGCTGAGGAGCTCAGTGGAGGACGCATGTCAGCCTCGGGGTCAGCTGTATCTGTCACCGCAGCAACGGCCTCCTTGGTCCGGTCCAGCGGTGCCTCCTCCACGGAAGGTGTGATGTCAACAGGAAGTTTCTCTTTCTTTCTCTTCTGGATGAGATTCTTCTTTGCCTCTGCAGGTGGCAGCACAGTTACAGAGCTGCAACAACCCCGGCGCATGTGCACATGTGCATGTGTACAGAGCGGGCGCGCTATGCTACATACCTTTTGGCTCATATTTGTGTTGGAGCTCCTCTACTCGCAACTGTAACTTGATCTTGTCACTCTGAGCCTGCAGCAGGAAATGGAAATATCCAATCAAATAGCCAATATAAGATCACCGCAGATACAATAGTCCACATTCTTCACAAAAATCCCATCATGGGGGCTCCAATTTACAGCTCCGTAGAAGAAACAAACCAAGTACATACACCAACTAGAGCTACACGATTACTGTAAAACCATAAAGTTATTTTAGTATTGTTACTTTTTTAGATGTAATTTTATAATTACTTAAGATTTCCACAGAAAACACTACCTAGAGGTAAAACACTACCTCTTGTGCTTCCATCTGCTTTGTAGCGCAATAGGAGCCACAAAGGTGCCAGCACAACTAGATAAGTGTGGGATGAGGGATTCTGTTATCAGTGACCATAATGGAACAGAAGACTGCAAACGTTTTAAACGGCACTTGTAAGAGATGCTAACACAGGAAGTGCTGCAGTCAGAGCAGCCTGTTACCTGTTTGAGCAAACGCTCAGATGTGAAGAGTTTCCTCTCCAGCTCCAGAGCTCTCTGACTCTCTGACAAAGACTTCATCCTCTGAAGAGAAAGCTCCTCTCGCAGACGCTCTGCATCCTTACTAAGAAACACACACAAACACACACACACACGACATATATTGAACCTATTTGAAGCCAAAGTTAAATATGTAGATGAAATAACTGAAGTCTAAACTTCTTTGTTACAGTAACAGTTTATTTTTTATCCTGATAATATCAAATCTTCCCAGTGCAGATAAATATATGTGTTTTAGAATTACAAACACTGATCCATGAAACCAAGAAAACCGTCACCTGACCCAGACTTCCTGCATGAAGATCGAAAGACAGAGAAATCTGTTATAAATGGATAAAACCTCTTTTGTTCTGCAATGGTTTCTTCAACCGCACAGTGATTCTACTTCTATTCTAATGTCTGAACCTAATTACTGTGGCCGTTTTCCCACTTTCATCCAAGTCCAACAACACTGTTACATTAAGCACCCCAAGTACCGTCTATAAGGTGGTGGAGCATGACTTCAAGTTGTCTCCAGATGAATGGGGCTCAAAGCACTGGCTTCTTCACATAAATTTACCTGTAATGTATTTTCACCCTTTCTCATTGTGTCAACCTGAACATCTCAAATTAAAGATAAATGGTTTAACATTGTTTCACTGACCTTTCTTTAAAGCACTTTCAGTGTTCAAGTAGAGCAGAATAATCACTGTATGAGAATCAGTCCATTTACCATCAAAGTGAACCAAGATTTTATGCTGTTCTAACGAGTCAATAATCAGACATTTATGGATACATCTGTCCCAAAATATGGATCCAGACTCATTTTGATGGCGAGAAAGGCCAACTGACAATTTCATTCTTTTATTCAGATCATTATATTTCTAGGAAACCTGTAGATGGTCAAGCAAAAGGCCAGAAAACAGCCAAACTCACACAGCGTTGCTGAGCTTCATTTTGAGCAGGTCGGTGTAGTATGTTTCATCCTGGCCATCTCCATCAGCGGCTGGAGCCGGATTAGCCGGCTGAGACTTCAACAACATCTACACACGGAAAAACCACATGTGACTGTGTGTCCGAATCTAGGAGAGCAGGGTGTAGCATTATCTCATAAGTAAAACAGCACAAGTTCATGTTATGTGAGAGGCTTAGCCGAGCTCCTGTTAAAGCAGAAAACATCCCATTTGTTAGAGACGTAGCTCTATCTGAGCCTGTAGTTTCCTGTAGATTTTGGACTTGTTAATATCCAGCTCTAATTTATAAATGCTATGCTAGCGCCTCTCAGTCGTCTGCTGGGAAAGTTTTTTTCCAGTAAGTAGGACGAACGTGAAGTAACTCTGCTTTAAAAGCATTTTGTGTAATTGTCTGTGGAACAGGGCAGGTGTTACTCTCGCACGAGCGCACACACTTTCTGAACGTGAAGTCGTTCTACAAACTGCACTGACTGTTACGTTCTCACCTCCACCTTCTCCAGTCGCTGCAGTTTAGTCATCAGATTCTGGATCTCTCCATTTTTCTCCGACAGCATGGACTGCAGTCTCTCCAGCTGAGCAGGGTCAGCCCTGGAGCCCTGCAGCTGCATCAGAGTGGCTATCTGCACCTGCACCAAACACGCACATCCGTACTGTCAGCCAACCACCAACCAGTTACAAAACGGCGACCGACCAGATGAGCTATCGCACGCTACCTTCAAGCGCTGCATCTGCTGTTTGCTAAAGGCGTGTATTTTCTGCAGCGACTGATACTGGACCTTCACACTGATGAGCTGCCTCTCCATCTCAGCCCGCTTGTCCTCCAGCTGCAACACGACATGGAGCCGTTTACTGAGGTTTCAGGTTCGATTCAAGATCGAGTTCTCAGGAGCACAACTCTGGACTTACAGAGACCTGCTGTCAAAGGAAAGTGTGACACACCTCAGCAAACAGCGAGTTCCCTTTGCTGTTTGGATCCTGGGCCTGCTGAAGAACCTGATCCAACTCGATCTGCAGATCCCTGTTGGCCTCACGAGATTTCTGTCATTACAGAGAGAAAGACGAAGACTGAAGCGACAGTCTGTGGAAATGCTTACTGTGTGAAACTAAACGCTTCTCTAAGAATTCAAAATTGGATTGTATTATCAACTTTGCCCTGATTAGACTATCACAGGACGTGACTGCAGCACAGTCGGATACAACCAACCAAGCAGCAAGTACGAGCTTCATCAAATGCACAATATAAGATAAGATAACCTTTATTAATCCCACACGTGGGAAATTTGTTTTGTCACAGCAGGAAGTGGACAGTGCAAAAGTTATGAAGCAAAAATTAGAATACAATAAGAATAAATACAGTACACAACTGTACAGAATACAATAAAATAAAATACTATATACAGTAGAATAAAATATACAATAAGATAAAAATAGAATACAAATGCTATATACAACTGAGTAAAAATATCATCTCCTACTTGCCTAATTTCAATCGTTCCATTAATATTTTTAGATTATATTGTTAATCTATTTTGAGATTAGTGAAAGTGCTTATTTAAGAACACCCCTGGTGTGACTGCACAACACAGAGAACAGCAGACTAACATGTTTACCTCTAATGCATTGAACCAGGACACCGCTTCTTTCTCCCTTTCCTCCTTTTCTTCTGTGATTCGCTCCAGCTGCCGCTGCAGGCTGCTGTTGCTCAGTTGCAGCTGCTGCTCCTTGTACTGTGACTCCTGCAGCGCCTGCTCCAGCTCCACCTGGCAGACAGAAACAGATTACACCACACGCTGATTCAACACCCACTTCACAACACCTCCTCTTCTCATGATTTTTATTCATCTCGGTACTTCTCATTTAGTTGACCTGGTTGGTTGACATGGATGCTTTGTGGTGCTCAAAGGACCAAAAACATCTGGAAAAACTAAGCAGCTTGTCAGATGCACAAGCCTTTCTGTGAACAGCTTAACATAGCAGCTCAGCTCTGGAGCTATTATCACACTGTCGCTGTGAGAACGAGCCGTCTGTAGAAGTCACTCACTTTGACGTTCTCCAGCTCTGTGATCTTCATCTGCACCTCTATCATTTCCGACGTCATGGAACTCTGTGTGTGTTCGTTTAGAGCTCGCAGCTCCTCCGTCTTGTTATTCAGCGTCTCGGTCTGCATTTCCAGCTTATGTTTCAGCTGTTTTTCATTCAGCTGGGACTCTTCTAGAGAAGACTGCAACCTCAGGATCTGAGACGGCAAAAACCACAATCACAGGTTGGAAAACATGACAGCGTGGATCCATCCTGCCGTGGACCAGTCAGGCTGTGAGGGACATTTTCTTGGTTCACTCTGAGCACATTAGCACTACCTGAGCATCGTTTGAATCCTGCAGCATATCTGAGTATTGTTGCTGACCATGACCCTTTATGACCACAGTGTCTCCATGTCTGCTTCCAGCAGTGTAATGCACAGCATAATGCAAAGCTTAATTCATGTCAAGCTGGTTTCCACAACAGGACAGTCACTGTACTCATACAGATGTGGTGGAGTGGGATATTTGCATCTGTATGTACAGCCAACAAATCTGCAGCAACTGTGTAACTCCATCATTTCAATATGGACCAGATTCTCTGAATCATGTTTCCAGCCCCAAAAACAATGAAGGCAGTGACAGCGTGCTACACCTCAACAAGTATCTCACTTTACTGCTCTAACAGCCACTCAAGAATTGGGGCTTTTACTGGTGTAAGATACCATCGTGCATTTAACCTCATAACTCACATAGATACACATTTAGCAGAGCTCCCTATCCCTGATTTCACTCAGCGGTGCCTCAGATCTTCATCTTTCTCTCTCTGTTCCTTCTGCTCGTCTGATCACAATGGGGGGCGGGGCTTTTAGTTGCTCTGCCCCTCGACTTTGCCCCCTGACCTCAGAAATATTAGTTCATTCCCTCTTTTTAAGTCCACCCTCAAAACTCATCTGTTTAAAATTGTTTTTGTTTAAACCTCTGTATGCTCTTAACTTTTATCTGTTATTCTTATTATTGTGTATATTTCCAGTTTTTGTGTTTTTATCTGTTGTACAGTGTCCTTGGGTGCTTTGAAAGGCGCTATTTTTAAATAAAATGTATTATTATTATTATTATTATTAGTACAGGCCTCATACCAGAGGAGACCAGGTGCTGTTGTACCTTGTTGTGAAGCTCACTGAGTGCCATGCTATGAGCCCTCTCCAGATGTTCTTGTTGTTCTTGAAGGTGCCGTTTCTGCTGATTCTTCACACAGTCAAAGTCCGACTGCAGCGATTCCAGCATCCGAGTTTTCAGCTCCACTTCCTTCTGCAGCGAGTACTTGTCCTGCTCGAGAGCCTGTGGCACACACATCAGACAAAGATAGGTGGAGAGGTTAGTTTGGATGACCAACAGGGCGGGAAACTTAGGAAAACAAGGACTTTTGTATTGGGCTCGTGGCAGTTTACTGGAGCCTTTTCTCTTTATTTGTGTAAGAGCGGACCTCGAGGGCGTTGGTCATCTCTACTCTTTGTTCATCCAGTCGGTTCTGCAGCTCCACCTGCTGGTTGAGGAGATCCAGGCCAGCTTGAGCAGCCTGATGAACCTGCTCCTCCTTCTCTCTGAGCTGGATCCTCAGCACCTTGATCTCCTCTTCTGCTGCCATCTGGAAAGAGAAGGACACAGAAATGTGTGTTAAAGTCTGTTGCGTGCTCCAGTCTTTACCGAAAGAGCCCGGGAGCTTATATTATATATATATATATAATTTGATGTATCAGCCTTTTGAATCAGCAAATATTGGTGTCAGTCTTAACAATATCCAGTTCCTGAATTATTTGCTATCACCATGTGACTTTTATTTGATCTATCGTTTTCATTTTCTCTGTCACTTACAGGCTGATGCAGACAGAGGCAGCAACCAACTCAGAAACAATGCATGTATTTAAAAAGTGACACACAAAAGTAATGAAAAAAGGATTAATAATAAGCACAAAGCTCGGAGTTTAAGAGCCTCGCTGAAGGAGACAATTGAATCTAAAGCATGACTGAGGTTGTAAACCCTGGCACCAGTGCCCCCAGGCATTACAAGATGATTCATGGTGGCCATAAACTTTATATAAAAGATGGACGTATCTTCAGGGTCTGAAAAGTGAAGCCAGTGCGGGATTACCTTAAACTTGGGCCGAGTCCTGTTGCAAAACGAGCTCTATGTTAAGACAGACCTCTGCTCTCTTGATGAGTTTATGGTCTCAGTCGCTATTTGGAGGTCATGATGTTCATTTTGTAAACTATCATCAATAAGGGTGATAAAGCAGATGCTTTATAAGACGCCAAATGCTTTCAGTTAGCATCATAAAATCTTACACGCTGCATTAAAGTGGTTGGCTCTCACATTGGCACCGGCGATGGTTTTATTATGTTTAAATATGCTTCATACGCCCAGACCCATGAATTCATATCAACTTAAGAGCTTGAACTAAAAACAAACTGTAGAACATTGATTCTTGTTGTTTTATAGTTCACCATCTGTTGTAGATGACACCGCTAACCGCAAATGGGAGACAATCTCTCAAAACATATATTTTTACCATTTTATGGAAAGATTCTTTTATGCATTATACTGAACTGAAAAAAAGAAGAGTGTCCTCATCAGGACAAACACCAGAAAACTAAACTTGCTGGAAAGAACAATTTAAAAAGCAAAAGACACATTTAATAAGAGCTGAAATCTATTCAGGTTCAGGTCCTTGTACTGCACATGCTGGCTCAATGCACGTCTATTAGTAGAGCAATGAAACTAATCTTTGTAACCCACAAATATACTGTATACTATCCAGATTGACTGACTGGTTACTGGGAAAGTTATGGCCCTCCACAACAGTCCCAGTTTCTCATGTGGCCATTTGGGAAAATTAATTGCCAACGGCTGATCAAGAACCATCAATGACCTTTTAGTGTAGGATAGCAATAATAACATTATTAAACCCTAATAATAAGATACGAGGTCTTGGGACAGACTACCACTCTTTCACCTTTTTTTGTATCAATTAATATATTGATGAAATCACAGTCCTGTAACATTTCAGAGGAGACTGACCTGCAGCCACTCTCTCTGTGATTTTGCAGGCTAAAACTCTGAGTTTATATCTCAGTATATAAATCCAAATCCTATGTTGGTATCGGTCACAACTGGCTGTGTTGACGGATATCTTCATATCAACATATAAGATGGAATTGACTGCAAGTGACTGATATTTATCAAGTGTGTCACATCAAGTTTCTGGTGGACGAACCTTTAAAAAATCTGATGAACAAAGATGAAAATAACAATGCAGATTAGGCTGAGCCTATCGTCCATCGTTTTTACAAGGACGATTTATTTATTTCTTTGCCCATGAGTAAGTTTGCTAATAATGATGGAGCTAATAGAAGCAGTCAACAGAAAAAAAATAATAATAGGAGCGCTGTTTTAACAGCAGCCTTTTTCATCTGCGAGCAAATGCATGCAATGCATGCATATGCAATTTTTTTTGCAAGTAGTTCGTCCATGTTTGGACTTCTTCTGTGTTGTAAATGCATGAATCAGTCCGTGCATGATTACATTGCTTCGCCCATCAAAAGGTCTTGTTGATTATTCCACTGACGATTTTCAGTTGGAATATTTTTACATATCGGCCAACCCTAATATATGCCCTCTTTTACTAATGTACAGACCAGCTAACTGTTGGTTCTAAGATGTTCTGAAGCGCTGACACACAGCAGCCGCTGCCTCTTTGTGACAGGAAATTGTAAACAAGCAAATCAGTGTGGTTCTATAGTGATTTAATGTAGAAAGATTAAAGTATTGTTGACTGCCAAACTAATTAATCTTTCAGTTCTCGTCATGAGCCATATCCATGGGCCTGCTATGACAGAATAAATTTAACAAAGAAATGAAAGCACAAGATTTTACAGAAACACAAACAAAAGCTGTGGATGCATTTAATCTGGATTTGTCATATTAAAGTGAAACACCGGTTGTCCTCTCAGAAACGAGAGAGGAAAAAATCAAAGAGGATCTGTGCTGAATGCACTAAACTAAGAAACACTTGACATACACAATGATAAACTAATACAAACATTCTAAAGACACACTTGCCTGTCTGTGCTTTCCTCTAGTTTATATAAAACAGACGTTTGAAGCCGTTCGTGTATGAAGGCGAGGAAATGTAAGGACCACATAACGAGGATTACATGCATCAAAGAAGGTAATGGAGACCAAAGATGCACAAAAAGAAGGCTCATCTCCACTATAGGTTTACTGAAGCTGTTTGAGGTGTAGCTGAGTGCTCCATTAAGAGTGGAAATATCTCATACATATTCATCAACATGATATAACTTGCAGTTTGCCATCTGCTATCTTGTTATATATCACAAAAACAAGAAACATACACTTTATATAAAACATGGATGTAGCCATCGTGATGTCATCCACTGTTAAGTCCCCTTATAAGCCTGAAGCTTGGCCATACCCTGAATAACTGTCCTTCCTGGCTTTTCTAATGATGACCTTTAGTTACAAAATGTACTTCATCTTTTATTCATCATGACCTGAAACTAGTGACTGAGCCCATAAACTCATCGGGAAAATGTGCACAGGGCAAGAGAGCTGAAGGCAGTTTCCAAAAGACTTCTCTGGTCCTTTGCAACCAGAGAAGTTTCCCTCTGCTGGGAGTTTAAAATAAATAAATAAATAAATACATAAACACAGGCACTTTGCCTTTGGAGGCAAAAAAAAAAAAAAAAGGCCCACAAGTTAATCCAAAATGACTGTTTTATCAACAATGGCCACAAACGGTGATATTGGCACCTGTGACAAGGTTGAAAAGAACTGTGGGTAATTTGGTTTCACAAAATGCAGCGTGCACACACACACGCCAAGTTCTCCTCCTGCCTCTATTCAGCCCAACCGCGCGATGACAAATAGAGCCGCAGAATTGTGCTGCTCTGTAATTCAATTGAGACGTGGGGTCAAAATTCCCAATAGATTGAGTGAGATGAAATATAAATTGGCTCTCCTCTAACTGACTTTATAGAAATAATTACATAAGCTGCATTTATAACTGTTATTAAATGAGCAAAAAAAAAAAAGGACGGCTCTGTTAAGCAGCATACGAGAACTAAAGTGTAATCCCAGCACATTTAGCTTAGTTTGCTTTGATTCTTTAGAGGTGACGACTGTGGTGGGTAATTAAGGGCAAAGAATATACAAGTCGCATGAAAAATGGAGACCACATTACCTTTCCAAAGCTCCCCTTCCCGATGGCCCACAGTATCTGGAAGTGGTCAAAGTTTACTGTGGAGAAAATGAGAAGCAGTTAGTGAGAACGTGTTAGTTTGAGTTGAGCTATAAAACAGGGAACATGACATGTACGGCACTGTGCAAAAGTCTTGAGCCATCCCTCATTTCTTTATTTGCTTCCAGGGATCCGGACTTCCCTATAATCTTTAAAGTGGTATTAAGGAATAGCTCTCCAGGCTTTTTAAAGTGTTTCTGATTTTTAATCCAGGGCTTGTATTTGACCAGTTTTTGTCTGTTAAGACACTTCACACTAATCTTTGAAACATTCAAACATAAACACACACCTAAATCACGGAAAGGACCAGAAAACTTAACAAAGAACCAATTTTAAATTGTATCTTTACACATTTACTTGCAGCCTATTGCAAAAAAACAAAACCCCACATAATTTGTTCCCACTTCTTTAGTTGAAGAATGCAGTTAATAACACCGTTAACACAGACCGACCTGGCAAAATACGAAAAAAAAAATGAGGGGGTGGTTCAAGACTTTTGCTCGGTACTGTATGAGAAATGGAAATCCAGACTCTCTGTGCACTTCACAATGTGTTGGTGCACTTTGGCAGTACTGTGAAGATTAAATGTTTTTTTCAAAGAATTAAAAAGTAGGAGCACAGTGGGAGAGAATAATGTGTGTGTTGGATAATGAAACATGTGAAAGATGGAAAAGTAGAAATAATAAATCACAACAGTCAAAATGTGAAAAAGCATTTTCCCCGGAGGATCTGTGCAGTGACACAGCGTCACAGTATCGACGATTAGCAAGCAAAACAAAACCCCAGAAATAACATTTGTTAAATGAAGACTTCGCTAAACTTTTTTAAACTTCACATCTGAATAACAAATAACACACACAGCACATAGAAACAAATATCAAAAATGAGTTTGATCTAGATCGCAATAAAATTTGACACGTTTCCATAAGCTTTATGATCGACTTTTACAAGATCAAATTTGAGCAAGTAAAGACATTTCTCATGAAGACCATAATTCAGTTCAATTTTATTTATATAGCGCCAAATCACAACAAAAGTCACCTCAAGGCGCTTCATAGATACAGAGAAAAACCCAACAATCATATGACCCCCTATGAGCAGCACTTTGGCGACAGTGGGAAGGAAAAACTCCCTTTTAACAGGAAGAAACCTCCAGCCGAACCAGGCTCAGAGAGGGGCGGGGCCATCTGCTGTGATTGGTTGGGTGAGAGAAGGAGGCAGGAGAGTTGTGTTTCAGAAAGACATCCAGCTCAGAGCGCTGAACTCATTCATCTTATTTTTTTCCCTATTTCAGTATGCATAGTCACACAGCCAGATGTTTTCATTCATTGCCACTGGAGCAGATGCATGTGTGTGTTCTGCAGACTGATTGAATCCTTCTGTACGCAGCTTAAAATGAGTCCTGAAGGACATGGTTGGATGGAAATGGCGAGGAAGAGTGTCATGTTTTTTCCTCTGTAATAAATAAACAAAATAATAAGCACAAATATTTTTGTTTTCCAAATATATTATTTATGAGCGCTGAACTAGTGATCAAGATTAGACGATAAATACAAGATTAATTTCACTATTCTGGTGTATTTCTACCTACCTGACTCATTTTTGAATTAATATGTAATCAGATCTTAATTTATGCAATTTTAATTCCAAATTATCCATCATAGACCCCAGAAAAAGCATGAAAAAAAAAAAAGAACACCCAATCCATGATGTTAAAAAACCCTTGATCATTAATAGCAAGTCTTTTTAATATTAACCAATATGAGTAAAGTTAGTTTAAAGGCAAAAAATGCCAAAACCCTTGTTTTTCAGGCAGAGGAGAAAAAGAGGGGCTTGGTGTAAGATAAAGAAGCTTTTTTTTTAACTGTGAATCGTGCAAAGCTACTCTAGTAGAGTCCAAGATTAAGAATATCATGTTGGAAATAAACATGCGGATGATCAAAACGCATTTCCTCCAACAAATAAATACTATAGAGAGCAGAGCTGCTTCAACATTAAAAAAAAAAACAAAAAAAAACAACAACGTCTTTGGCTGAGCACAAACACAAGCGCTCAGGAATCAGATTAACCAACAACAGACAACAGACAAGATTTGTTTCAACAACTCAGAGTAAAGAGTAATTAGCTAACACTGTAACTGTTGGCCAGTAAAATCAACAGTTGCTAACTTTCACATTCAGCAGCTCATTACGACACTTAAAATAAATCTAATTAAGACATTTAAATGTTGGTTGTATTTTCCTTCCCGATGCATGTGACAGGTTAAGACTTACATCTCCAAATGTAGTGGAACTGATTTGAACCAGAGGACTCAGCCACACTGTTACTATGTACTGCATAAACATGTTTACCGATGAAGGTAATTAATTAATTTAATATGATTAACTTGTTATAAGAGGTTTTAACTCCACGTGTGACTTTTTCTGGGTTCATAAACCTTTTTCAGGGTCAACTTCAAGCACTTTGTAAACACGTTCAATGTCCATTTTCAAACTTGGCCAGCACAAAAAAAGGATGCATATTTCACTTCGCATCACCTCAGTAAGACCATGTCAAAGGCCAAATTAATAAGTCTTCTCATCAGATCTCGATGCTTCTTTCTTATGTGACACAAAAAATAGGAGGAGACAGATCTTGGCTTGTGTTGTTTTTTAAGTTGATTCATTCAAAACTAACTGTAACACACTTAACTACATTGCAGTCTGTGTTGCTGAAGTCCTAAATTATCCCCTTTAAAGTGTTTGTGATAATAACATCATGTACAGTAAGACAGGCACATAGAACAGCACTGACTGGGCTTTGAACAGATGACATACTCGGTTCAATTCAACATATAAGACTTGAAGAATGCACAAGCATCTTTCAAAAACCTATTTAATCAATCATCTGTGATATTATTATATACAATTATAATGTATTGTCCGTCTCCCTTTGAAATAGTCATTTGTCTACTGTCTCAGTGGCTGATAGTGTCCCACAGGCCTTGATGTGAGTTTGAGGCAATTATGTTTAAGTTGTTTAACGATAAACAGATTTTGAATGAAACGAGGGAACTTCGGTACCACAAAAAAGTCTATATTCTTTGTGTCCATATGGATCAGCCATATTACCATTATTTCCCCCTAATGTTGCCAAAAGCACCAAGTTAAAACTTGAAAAAACTGCAGCAATACACAAAAATATAATCAATATTCTATTTATTCGGTGACTACGCCGCTTTTAGCCTTCAATCAGAAAGCCTTAAGTTGGCTAGTTAAGCATCGGGCTAACGTTTAAAGCGTTCACTTTGGGGAAGTAACTCGCAATACTGCTACTGCCGTGTAATCTTGGTTAAATTCACAGCATATTCCATAAATTACCCTGCAATAACTAACTGTTATAATAGCGGCACCGTATTGCATCACACTGAGTACATTTCAATCATTTATCCCACGAGTTTGCTAGCTAGCAAAATAATAAAAACAATTTTAAAAATTAGCATGTGTAACGTGTAACTCCAGAAAATTATTTACTAGGACTTACGCAAACTCCCCCATTGTGAAAACGTACAAATCCTTCTTGCAGACTCCTTTTATTTTTTGTTTTCCAGCAAACACTCATTAAAACGGCAACCTCCGGACACTTTAGTGCGCTCACCCCCGACTGTTCGGGGAGGGAGCGGGTCACACATTGAAGAGACAACGTGCAGAGCTACAAGGCAGCCCAGGCAGAGAAATGTTCGTTTTAGACTTCTGTATCTGATAACAAAACTATTCAAAATCAGATAGTTATTTATGGTGAATGAAATACGGTTACAGTTTCACGAAGTTTTAAGCACCAAATCCGAAATCCACGCACTAAAATATTAAAATCCAAGATTCTTTATTGCTTTATACAGAAAAGCTGGATATGGTATGCAGGAAAAAAATACAAATAAACGAACAAAAAGTTTTGTAACTGTCAGTTTCCTAATTTTAAAATTCTGAGTGTGAACAACATTACACAATCAACCAGGTGTGCGCATGCGCGCACATATTAGAACGCTTTGGTTCCTTGTGATGCGGTAACTTTGCTTTGATCCTTTCTGACGTGGCAACTTTGCTTTGATCCCAAAACCCATAAATAGGAGCGCTCACCTATTATACTTTATAGCTTAACGGACATTGACCTGACAGCAACGAAAACCCTTTCGAGAAGTTTTGAGAGCATTTTATGACAGAAACCAAAACAAGTTCAGTTTTGTTTCTCACCAATTCACAGAACAAGCAGACACGTTACACCATGTCAGCCAACCCATCCTTTGGCTCAGATGAGCTTGAAATAAGTCGTGAATCACAAAAATTCAACTGCAGTTTCCAAAACTCAGTTGGATTTCCAAAAACAGAACACGTCAACACCTCAGCAAACCCATCTTCCTCTGAAATATCATCATCCTCTGAAGATGATTCTGAAATATCATCTTCCTCTGAAGATGATCTTGAAATACCTGAAGGGACCATTTTGGGAGATCACCACGTGGTAGAGGCTTTCCTTGGGAAAGGAGGCTTTGGTGTTGTGACCAAATGTCGCAATACAAAAAACAACCAAACTGTGGCTATTAAAGTCAACAAGAGCAACCCTAAAAGTCTGCAACAGGCAAAACTGGAAATTTTCATCCTGGAGCAGCTGCGTCGCTTGGATCCAGACAGGTGCAACATTGTAGAATGGAACGGCTATTTCCTCGATGGGGAGCGTATTTGCTTAAATTTTGAACTCCTCGACCAAAGCCTGTGGGACTACATAGGGGACCGGAATGACCGGGGTCTCCCAATAAGAGAACTCAGTCCAATTTTGCATCAGCTCACAAATGCTCTGTTCCACCTGGGTTCTGTGGGAATAGTGCATGCTGACCTCAAATCTGGAAACATAATGGTTGTGAATCGCCATGAGTCTCCCGTCAAAGTCAAACTTATAGACTTTGGCCTCGCACGTCCCGCTTCTGCACTGATTCCTGGTCACTGTGTGGGGACGGTTGGTTATTGTGCACCCGAGGTTATGCTTGGCATTCCATGTGATGAAGCAATTGACATGTGGGCTCTGGGGCTGGTAGCTGTGGAGCTTGCTACAGGGGCGCCTCTCTATCCTGGGGAAGACGATTATGATGTTTTGAGATTCATAACTGAAACCCAGGGTCAGCTACCAGATCATCTTCTAGATTCTGGCGAGTACACTGATCTCTATTTCATCAAAGATAACTACAACGAACAGCGCTGGACATTTAAGACCAAAGAACTATTTCAATACGAGACAGATTATCAATCCAAGGAAACTCGATATATAAAACTTAAGAGTCTCGATGACCTCGAAAAACTACTGAAGGTTAGGCGAGGACCTGAAAATGGCCAACAATTACTTGTCAGGCTAATCAAACAGATGTTGGCCTTGGATGCAAGTCAGCGCATAACACCCTCGGAGGTTCTGAAGCATCCCCTTTTCAACACTGGCCTCTCAGGGAGAGCCCCCTGCACTGACATGAATAGCACAGGGGGAGAAAACCTTGTGCTCTCTCAGCAGCCTTCAAGCTGGGAAAGTCATGGATCGCAAAAATTCAACTGCAGTTTCCAAAACTCAGTTGGATTTCCTAAAAAAGGACACATCAACACCTCAGCCACCCCACCTTCCTCTGAAAATGATGTTGAAATATCATCTTCCTCATCTTCCTCTGAAGATGATGTTGAAATATCATCTTCCTCTGAAGATGATTCTGAAATATCATCTTCCTCTGAAGATGATCTTGAAATACCTGAAGGGACCATTTTGGGAGATCACCACGTGGTAGAGGCTTTCCTTGGGAAAGGAGGCTTTGGTGTTGTGACCAAATGTCGCAATACAAAAAACAACCAAACTGTGGCTATAAAAGTCAACAAGAGCAACCCTAAAAGTCTGCAACAGGCAAAACTGGAAATTTTCATCCTGGAGCAGCTGCGACGCTTGGATCCAGACAGGTGCAACATTGTAGAATGGAACGGCTATTTCCTCGATGGAGAGTGTATTTGCTTAAATTTTGAACTCCTCGACCAAAGCCTGTGGGAATACATAAGGGACCGGAATTACCGGGGTCTCCCAATAAGAGAACTCAGTCCAATTTTGCATCAGCTCGCAAATGCTCTGTTCCACCTGGGTTCTGTGGGAATAGTGCATGCTGACCTCAAATCTGGAAACATAATGGTTGTGAATCGCCATGAGTCTCCCGTCAAAGTCAAACTTATAGACTTTGGCCTCGCACGTCCCGCTTCTGCACTGATTCCTGGTCACTGTGTGGGGACGGTTGGTTATTGTGCACCCGAGGTTATGCTTGGCATTCCATGTGATGAAGCAATTGACATGTGGGCTCTGGGGCTGGTAGCTGTGGAGCTTGCTACAGGGGTGCCTCTCTATCCTGGGGAAGACGATTATGATGTTTTGAGATTCATAACTGAAACCCAGGGTCAGCTACCAGATCATCTTCTAGAGTCTGGCGAGTACACTGATCTCTATTTCATCAAAGATAACTACAACAAACAGCGCTGGACATTTAAGACCAAAGAACTATTTCAATACGAGACAGATTATCAATCCAAGGAAACTCGATATATAAAACTTAAGTGTCTCGATGACCTCGAAAAACTACTGAAGGTTAGGCGAGGACCTGAAAATGGCCAACAATTACTTGTCAGGCTAATCAAACAGATGTTGGCCTTGGATGCAAGTCAGCGCATAACACCCTCGGAGGTTCTGAAGCATCCCTTTTTCAACACTGGCCTCTCAGGGAGAGCCCCCTGCACTGACATGAATAGCACAGGGGGAGGAAACCTTGTGCTCTCTCAGCAGCCTTCAAGCTGGGAAAGTCATGGATCGCAAAAATTCAACTGCAGTTTCCAAATCTCAGTTGGATTTCCTCAAAAAGGACACGTCAACACCTCAGCCAACCCACCTTCCTCTGAAAATGATGTTGAAATATCATCTTCCTCATCTTCCTCTGAAGATGATGTTGAAATATCATCTTCCTCTGAAGATGATTCTGAAATATCATCTTCCTCATCTTCCTCTGAAGCATCCCTTTTTCAATACTGGCGTCTCAGGGAGAGCCCCTGCACCGACATGAATAGCACAGGGGTATAAAAACCTTGTGCTTTCTCAGCAATCATCTGATTGTCTGGGTGTCCAAAACTCTAGGGAAGCTAGCAATTCTTGTGAACAAAAGCCCAAAGTAATAACAGCAACAAAAACAACCAATGAATATGGTCTTAAACTTGGGCACAATTGGGCTTAAAATCCATTCACTAATCACTCAATATTCAAAGCGGAGCAGCAGTCAACTTACCATCACATCAGTCCTTCAATCAGACCTACAACAAATGTCTTCCTTCTTTCACCCCAACCGGTCGCAGCAGATGGCCGCCCCTCCCTGAGCCTGGTTCTGCCGGAGGTTTCTTCCTGTTAAAAGGGAGTTTTTCCTCCCCACTGTCGCCAAAGTGCTTGCTCATAGGGGGTCATATGATTGTTGGGTTCTCTGTATGTATTATTGTATGGTCTACCATACAATAATACATACAGCCTTGAAGTGACTGATGGTGTGATTTGCTGCTATATGAATTCAATAAAATTGAATTGAATTGAATTCAAGATGAATTTGGAACCAATTGGAAATAAACTGGATATTAATTAATTTGAGCATCAAATAATTGTTGTTTGTACTTCTTTATAAATATAGTGCTACTCTTTTACTGTTTAAATTGCTACTGTTAAAACTGACTCGTTTATTCATTCACTCGAGCATAAAAACACACACAGACACACACACATACATATACTGTACAGTACCAGTCAGTGCTTACATACTAGGTCTTTCCCCTACATTTTCATGCTCACTGGTACAAATGCCTGTTACTAGAGCTAAATGCTCTCAATGTACCCTCACAGTTATTGAACTGTACAAATGCATACAAAATAACGCTCACGTAAACATAACTGTGAACTAGTTTGCCCTTATTGCTGCAGTTTGTTTCAAATCACTTTGAATAAAGCTCAGCTTCTCTCAAGCTCTTTCGCTTTCACACACACACACACACACACACACACACACACACACACACACACACACACACACACACACACAGTAACGTTTCAGCATCTTGTCTTGTAAACTTTTAACCTGTCAGTCAAACCTGTTTTGAAGACGAATAGGTGTGCCACTTTCTTCTGCCCAACGATACGTATTAAAAACTTAACGTCTGAATTGCTCCTCCTATTTCTAAGTTCTAACAATCTCCCTTCTTAAGATCTTGATTAAGACCAGAGTAAACTAAATGGATGAATGAAAACTAGGAACAATGTTCGGAGAGTAAAGTATCTCTTATTTTATGAGTCTCATCTATTTAAACGATGTGGTGTCTGTTTTGTAAATCATCAGCTTTTTACAGCTGAGAGGAAACAGTCAGCTGGAGGTTTCAGAAAGAGTCATCCCTACAGCTGCAACCCCCAATACCAGTATACCTGGGACTTCTGATCCTCTCCAGATACACAGGGAAGTACCTGATGCAGCTCATTTTGGTACTGCAATCACAAAAGCATTTAGAAAATGTATTGGAGGATAATAAAGTGTTTTCATATTCTTGACCAAGCAGAAAAACATATTTTAGCATATAAATTAGCAGTCTCTTCTAAACAAGTCCTTCAACATGCTGATGTTAAAAATATAATAAAAGGCATCTATCAAATTGTTAAAGTACTAATTACAGTCTATTTTAATTGTTTCTATTACTTTAATTCATGCAGTGTTTTTGTTTACGTTTATCAAAGACAAAATATGTAAAACAATTAATAATGAACGATGTTTAAACACTTTACGAAAGAGAAAAAATATCCAGCTGTAACTATAGCATGCATCAGCTCAGTAGTTGAGATCACAGCTCACTGCGAGGAAAGTCTTTATGCTGGTACACAAATGAGCCTCAAAACTGCAACTAAACTGTCACTGCGAGGCAGAGCTGTGGTGGTAATAAGGACAATGTCAAGCACAATGAAACCTCTGCACAAGCATTTTCCTGACAGGAACAGATCCATTATTACTATTGTTATAAGATTATTTCATGTATCACAGATTATCATCACATATTATTGTTACTTCCTACATCCACCTATGAAAGTACTAAAGAAGAAGCTGAATGCTCCAAGATAAGCTCTTTGTCTATAGAGAGGATGTAGCCCTGAATTTATGAGACAGGTAAAGATACCAAAATACAAAAACAGATACAAAAAACTGCACGAAAATGTAAATGTAACATATATATAAAATATATTTTTAAAAAAACCCAAAGTAAATAAACAAAGATTTATAAAAATATGTACAAAAAACAAAATATGTAGCCAAAATACCAAAACCACAGAACAAAAGAGAAATACGCACTTTTCTAAACACTGTACACTGCCAGGTTTCCTGTTCAAGGTTAACCCTGCATGTACAGACTCCAGCTGTGGTAATGTGGGCGGATGAAGATGGTCACTGATGGACCTCCACCCCTGCCTTCTGGTCATCTGTGTTACTGATTAAGACTTACCTCTGCTCTGCGCATGTGCGTGTGCATGTGTAACAGCAGGCGTGATGCCAACTCATGCAGCTTCTCCTTATAAGTCACTCAGCACCCTCTCCGTGTAGACAAAGAGCAGTAATGGGAGAAAAAAGACACAGACTGGACTCCCCCCCAGGCAGGCCCATTGCTAACCAGCCTCTGAGTGCTGAATGAGAAGGAAGACCCCCGCCATGCCAGGTGATTTCAAAGACAAGGGTGTGTTTTCTGTAGTTTGTCTGGGAAACAGTCTGATACGCTCCCTCTGTACATAGCTAATCCCCTCATATGGCACGGCTCAGACTGCACCTCAGGGCCTAAACACAGAGGCACTGTAGCATGAATGTAGCTCTATGCAATATTAAAAAGGATAAAGAAAATGAAATAAAAATAAAATCTAGCGCAGTGTTTTCATAGATTCACCAGGTCTTTCTCCCAGCGAGAGCGATGATTCAGCTTCTCATCTGGGTCCTGTGCCAGTATAGCATATATTAGCAGATGGATAAACAGGTTTGGAAAGTCCCCCCTCCTCCTCCTTTTATCCAGCCTGGTGAAAGGAGCTGCTCTTTAGATAAAGGAGTAAAGGACTACAGGCCTTGTTCCGTGCTGAGGGGGTAATTATTGTGGACATAGCCTTGTGCATGAAGGAATGGCTGAGAGAAAAGAATTATAGAAGCTATATAGGTCACTGAGGCTTTAAATAAATGCAACCGTTTATGCTAACGTCTATACCGTGTTCTCGTTTATTTTGTAAGACAGTGCTATACGGCCTTAATTTCCTTATTTCCAATTAATCTGAAGCTAACGTCCCGCTGTTAATAAGATTAATAGTGACAGTAAATGTCCAAGAGGACAATAAGCAACCAATACAGCAGATAGTAAAAGCGTACGGTATCGGCCAAAAAATGTCAACAAGTCAGGTAAAGATAGCTAGCTCCTGCTCGTATTCAGCCACACAATCTAAGCCTTGGGGGGAGATTTCAATATGACAAACTCCGAACTAACGATATTTTCTTTTAATTAGCAGCAACAACTCTACTGTGGGCAGTTCTTCTACTGACGAAGTGCCTATAAGATAGATAAACAACAACAAAAACAAGGATTAAATATACCTTGTTAGCGATCAGTCAAAGCGCCACAATTTGAATCCGACTCCAACCAGTTATCGCGACATCTTGACTCGGCGAGACTTTTTGGGGATTCGTCAACCTGGCGCTGTTGAGATATCGCCCTCTAGGTATGGAGGACCGAGACACTTGCGCATATCGAAATAAACAATTTCATTGATAAATAATTAATGGCGCAATTAAATATTCATTAGTACCTTCATTTACACATGATTTTTTTTATTATTAAAGGAATTAATGTTGTGATAAATTAATGGACAGTAAAAACAGTAGTTACAAATAAATATTTCTAAATGTATGAATCCATTGATAAATTCAATTTATTTTAATTAAATTTAAAAAATAGTGAAATATGTATTTAAATTCAACAGGCTTTGGATGGTAGTGAAGAGATACCAGATGGCCCTGCATGTACAGCTGCAGTGCAGGGGGAAACTGCCAAGGCGGTGTTTGGTGTATACTCTGGACAGAGATCTGGATGTGGAATGTGGAAATACTGGAAAGTATACAAGGGGGCAAAAAGAGAGATAGTCATGAAGATAAAGAAAGTAAAGAGAACTGCTAGATGTACAGCAAAGACAAAGGAAACGGCTTGTAATGAGCTGCATGTGAGACCGGATTTAAGCAAGGTGAAAAGGACTTTGGCTAGGAAGAGAAATCAAGCTGGTAAGGTTGTGCAGCATGTTAGAGAGATTAAGGGTGCAAATGGATATGCGACTCTAGTGGAACGGATTTTAATTGTGGGTTAAAGGAGAATGATTAGGAATTAAAGTAGAGGACACAGATTCAAACATCACATGTCACCCTCTCCTCCACAAAGTTGTTACACACTGAAGGAAGACAAGGTTCATCCAGGTGCACATGAAGGTTTATTGCGCTGAAACACAGCAAAACAGTTCAGTGTTACTGACGGCTTCCATTGTAACTGGCCTGCGTTACTTTTGTGAGGGATTATTTTGCCAGTTACCCGTTTGGCTGAGCCGCCACTGCCACCTACTGGAAAAACTAAATATCGCCCTAATATCACATCAGGTGGGAGCAAATGAGCTTTTCGCTCTGTGTTATGATGCAAACTATTGTCACAACAAATAGCCAAAAAAAGATGATGGGGGGGGGGGGGGGGGGGGGGGGGCAGGAACACATAAGGAACACATCTGAGACTTGTTCTTAATGCTCAAAATACTCAGGGTGCCACAAAGTGCATGTTTCTAGTCTCCTGTGTGGGTGTTTCCTCATCTCTCAGAAGAGTCCGAGCTGTCATCCACAAACGAACCTACACACAAAAATTGAAATTATAAAAATCTACCAATAAAACAGCAGTAATTTAATCACTTCTGTGACGGCTGGGAAATGCATTTTTACAGCATTTAATGTAGTCATTACAAGATTCAGAGAGAAATTGTCTTTGAAAAATATAAACAGAATCAATTTCAGTTTTGTATCTTTAAGTTTTTTCTATGAAAAATCTGAAAAGTGGCAAATGGACCCGTTCTTTTACACTTTTTATACTCAAGCACTCAAAGAGCTTTATATAAGTTTTGGGGGGGAAAGCCTTTAGAGGTTTCTGTCCAACATTCACACGTTGGTGCTCTGCTGAAAGTAACAATTCAGTATCTCACCCAAAAATGTTTTAGATAACTGGTGGAGTAGGGCTCGAACCACCAACCTTCTAACTGGTAGATGATCTGCTCGATCCTCTGAACTTCAGCTTCAGTGTGCGTTCTGGATCTTTACCAAACATTTTATGAGGTGTACAGATTATAGCTGCAGTTTCTATTTAAGATATTCGGTTTCTAAGACACGCATGTTATTTCATAGCATTATTACATTTATCTCTTATATTTACCACATTTCACACATGAAATTAAAACACAACACCATATTTTTTTTAACCTATGTAAGTTTCTCGAATTATATGAAAACCCCAGAGAACATCTCAGAATTGTTCCTGGAAGTCCAGGAATTCTGTAAATCCAGTGTACTTTGCCCTGGAAGTCCATTTGTTAAGACACAGGGGAGTCTGATTAGAATCTGCTGTTCCATTAAATAATCTCCAAATGTGCATAAGATGGCTTTAGTTTTTATTTTTTCGGCTGCAGCCCCGAGTGTGTACTGGTCTGAGATCAGCTAAAGAAGAACAAAAACAAATCAAATATGGGCTGAGTCTACCTGCATTTGATCCAATTTACACATTAATGCCTATAATACTTAATTGTTCTTAACCCTTTAAAACCTGAACTATAAAATCACTCTTTAATGTTTTGATAATGGAGTGTTTGCTGAACCTTTAGACAATATATAAAAAATATATATCAACTTTTAATCTGCATATGAGTTTTAATTTGTATCACATTTACTACATAAGCCATATTTTTGCAATGTAGTCATTAAAAATGTGTCATGCACTTTATATGATTTATGAGGTTAAAATAAAGTCACACTGATGATGTAGAAGTCTGAAAAACTCACAAAAACACACAATTGGCTTTAAAGGGTTCGATTATTTCACGGCCAAAAGGTAAAAAAAAAAAAAACAGCAAGGAATAAAGTTGCATCTAAGAATCTGTATTTATTACTGATGCTCATTCAGGAAACACAAAGGCTTCAGACAATTAATAAACTTGAGCTCCTGCTACTATTCGCACACAGAGATCTTCAAAGAATCGTTTGAAGTTTATTAGGAGACGGTGATTTTATACCTGTTGATATTTAGTCTGGAACATGTTCCCATGGCGATGTACATCAGTAAGTATTAAACCAGCTTTGCAGCGCGGGGTTAGCCCCAGAGTTAACCCTGAAACTCTGCTTCACAGGCCTCAGATGCTCAGATGTGATTTTCATCACCTTCCAGGATCAAGTGGGGAAATTTAGCTCGTTATGCAAATGTGTAAATGACTGCAGTGTGGAGTCACTTTACTTTAGCGTGGTTATAATCTGAGTGCTGACAGTACAGCTCGTGTTTGGTGAGTTAACAACCTGCCATTTTTGAACCAGCCAACAAGCTTCAGTGAATTATTAAACTTAATGTGGAAAAAACTGCAATTCCTTTATTGGCCAATTAAAAGTATTTTAATTTTTTTACTGAATTATAAATATGTCTCTTCTAAACTAGTCTAAGAACTAAGAAGCAAAAATGAGCTGGTACCCGTGTGTCTCAGACTCAGTCTCGGGCCCTATTGTTACCTGATCACTTTACTAGTGCTTAAAATCCATGAACCAAAAGAAAATGGGCAATAGCGACAGATGTCTATCTTTTCTATACCGTCTTTCAGTACCAACTAAGCCTTTTCCCACTTCTGAACATTATGACCCTCAACCTCATCGATATAATGCAGACATTTTTAAGTATGTACAATTGTCTCACACTTTCACGGTTGTAGACACAGCAGGTTTCAATCACTTCAGTTTAATCAAATCTTCATCACATCCTATTCATATATTAAACTTTCCTCAAATGTCCATAAAGCTCACATCAGATTCACACACGATCTTAGCTGTTAAATGATCATTGGTGCTCGATGCTTGCTGGTGTTTGGTCAACAGATGATCTAAGCAAATAGTGTCAATAATGTCAATCTCTGTGGTATCATACATCTAGAACAACCTGCAGCACACAATGCTGCTTTTTCTTTGTATTTACAAGAAACACTTTCATTTTCTCCTCAAGCTGCAGCAATGGAGTCATCCAACTGTCGACCCTGAGGCTGTGGAGAAAGAAACGATGCTTTAACCCAACAAGCAAAACATCTCCACGGTTACCTTGGTGTTTATGGGTTTCTATGTGTGTTACCTTGACGAAGATTCGCTGGGGCAGGAAGCGTTTCAGGGCTTGAGTACCGAAGTTGGGGCAACGTGGCAGGCTGATGTTGAGCTGTGGTAGTGTTTGGTAACCAGCCATCAGTGGATAGTAGTTATACAGCATCTCCTGCTCTGAACTGGGGAGGATACGGAGACGCACCTACACACACACACACACACACACACACACACAGCACTGACTGGGCTTTGAACAGATGACATACTCGGTTCAATTCAACATATAAGACTTGAAGAATGCACAAGCATCTTTCAAAAACCTATTTAATCAATCATCTGTGATATTATTATATACAATTATAATGTATTGTCCGTCTCCCTTTGAAATAGTCATTTGTCTACTGTCTCAGTGGCTGATAGTGTCCCACAGGCCTTGATGTGAGTTTGAGGCAATTATGTTTAAGTTTAACGACAAACAGATTTTGAATGAAACGAGGGAACTTCGGTAACACAAAAAAGTGTATATTCTTTGTGTCCATAACATTATTTCCCCCTAAGGTTGCCAAAAGCACCAAGTTAAAACTTGAAAAAACTGCAGCAATACACAAAAATATAATCAATATTCTATTTATTCGGTGACTACGCCGCTTTTAGCCTTCAATCAGAAAGCCTTAAGTTGGCTAGTTAAGCACCGGGCTAACGTTTAAAGCGTTCACTTTGGGGAAGTAACTCGCAATACTGCTACTGCCGTGTAATCTTGGTTAAATTCACAGCATATTCCAGAAATTACCCTGCAATAACTAACTGTTATAATAGCGGCACCGTATTGCATCAATCTGAGTACATTTCAATCATTTATCCCACGAGTTTGCTAGCTAGCAAAATAATAAAAACAGCTACCATTTTAAAAATTAGCATGTGTAACGTACACACTCCAGAAAATTATTTACTAGGACTTACGCAAACTCCCCCATTGTGAAAACGTACAAATCCTTCTTGCAGACTCCTTTTATTTTTTGTTTTCCAGCAAACACTCATTAAAACGGCAACCTCCGGACACGTTAGTGCGCTCACCCCCGACTGTTCGGGGAGGGAGCGGGTCACACATTGAAGAGACAACGTGCAGAGCTACAAGGCAGCCCAGGCAGAGAAATGTTGGTTTTAGACTTCTGTATCTGATAACAAAACTATTCAAAATCAGATAGTTATTTACGGTGAATGAAATACGGTTACAGTTTCACGAAGTTTTAAGCACTAAATCCGAAATCCACGCACTAAAATATTAAAATCCAAGATTCTTTATTACTTTATACAGAAAAGCTGGATATGGTATGCAGGAAAGAAATACAAATAAACGAACAAAAAGTTTTGTAACTGTCAGTTTCCTCATTTTAAAAATCTGAGTGTGAACAACATTACACAAACAACCACGTGTGCGCATGCGCGCACATATTAGAACGCTTTGGTTCCTTGTGATGCGGTAACTTTGCTTTGATCCTTTCTGACGTGGCAACTTTGCTTTGATCCCAAAACCCATAAATAGGAGCGCTCACCTATTATACTTTATAGCTTAACGGACATTGACCTGACAGCAACGAAAACCCTTTCGAGAAGTTTTGAGAGCATTTTATGACAGAAACCAAAACAAGTTCAGTTTTGTTTCTCACCAATTCACAGAACAAGCAGACACGTTACACCATGTCAGCCAACCCATCCTTTGGCTCAGATGAGCTTGAAATAAGTCGTGAATCACAAAAATTCAACTGCAGTTTCCAAAACTCAGTTGGATTTCCAAAAAAAGGACACGTCAACACCTCAGCAAACCCATCTTCCTCTGAAATATCATCTTCCTCTGAAGATGATTCTGAAATATCATCTTCCTCTGAAGATGATCTTGAAATACCTGAAGGGACCATTTTGGGAGATCACCACGTGGTAGAGGCTTTCCTTGGGAAAGGAGGCTTTGGTGTTGTGACCAAATGTCGCAATACAAAAAACAACCAAACTGTGGCTATTAAAGTCAACAAGAGCAACCCTAAAAGTCTGCAACAGGCAAAACTGGAAATTTTCATCCTGGAGCAGCTGCGTCGCTTGGATCCAGACAGGTGCAACATTGTAGAATGGAACGGCTATTTCCTCGATGGGGAGCGTATTTGCTTAAATTTTGAACTCCTCGACCAAAGCCTGTGGGAATACATAAGGGACCGGAATTACCAGGGTCTCCCAATAAGAGAACTCAGTCCAATTTTGCATCAGCTCGCAAATGCTCTGTTCCACCTGGGTTCTGTGGGAATAGTGCATGCTGACCTCAAATCTGGAAACATAATGGTTGTGAATCGCCATGAGTCTCCCGTCAAAGTCAAACTTATAGACTTTGGCCTCGCACGTCCCGCTTCTGCACTGATTCCTGGTCACTGTGTGGGGACGGTTGGATTTTGTGCACCCGAGGTTATGCTTGGCATTCCATGTGATGAAGCAATTGACATGTGGGCTCTGGGGCTGGTAGCTGTGGAGCTTGCTACAGGGGTGCCTCTCTATCCTGGGGAAGACGATTATGATGTTTTGAGATTCATAACTGAAACCCAGGGTCAGCTACCAGATCATCTTCTAGATTCTGGCGAGTACACTGATCTCTATTTCATCAAAGATAACTACAACGAACAGCGCTGGACATTTAAGACCAAAGAACTATTTCAATACGAGACAGATTATCAATCCAAGGAAACTCGATATATAAAACTTAAGTGTCTCGATGACCTCGAAAAACTACTGAAGGTTAGGCGAGGACCTGAAAATGGCCAACAATTACTTGTCAGGCTAATCAAACAGATGTTGGCCTTGGATGCAAGTCAGCGCATAACACCCTCGGAGGTTCTGAAGCATCACTTTTTCAACACTGGCCTCTCAGGGAGAGCCCCCTGCACTGACATGAGTAGCACAGGGGGAGGAAACCTTGTGCTCTCTCAGCAGCCTTCAAGCTGGGAAAGTCATGGATCGCAAAAATTCAACTGCAGTTTCCAAAACTCAGTTGGATTTCCTAAAAAAGGACACGTCAACACCTCAGCCACCCCACCTTCCTCTGAAAATGATGTTGAAATATCATCTTCCTCATCTTCCTCTGAAGATGATGTTGAAATATCATCTTCCTCTGAAGATGGTCTTGAAATACCTGAAGGGACCATTTTGGGAGATCACCACGTGGTAGAGGCTTTCCTTGGGGAAGGAGGCTTTGGTGTTGTAACCAAATGTCGCAATACAAAAAACAACCAAACTGTGGCTATAAAAGTCAACAAGAGCAACCCTAAAAGTCTGCAACAGGCAAAACTGGAAATTTTCATCCTGGAGCAGCTGCGACGCTTGGATCCAGACAGGTGCAACATTGTAGAATGGAACGGCTATTTCCTCGATGGAGAGCGTATTTGCTTAAAGTTTGAACTCCTTGACCAAAGCCTGTGGGACTACATAGGGGACCGGAAAAATCGGGGTCTCCCAATAAGAGAACTCGGTCCCATTTTGGATCAGCTCACAAATGCTCTGTTCCACCTGGGTTCTGTGGGAATAGTGCATGCTGACCTCAAATCTGGAAACATAATGGTTGTGAATCGCCATGAGTCTCCCGTCAAAGTCAAACTTATAGACTTTGGCCTCGCACGTCCCGCTTCTGCACTGATTCCTGGTCACCGTGTGGGGACGGTTGGTTATTGTGCACCCGAGGTTATGCTTGGCATTCCATGTGATGAAGCAATTGACATGTGGGCTCTGGGGCTGGTAGCTGTGGAGCTTGCTACAGGGGCGCCTCTCTATCCTGGGGAAGACAATTATGATGTTTTGAGATTCATAACTGAAACCCAGGGTCAGCTACCAGATCATCTTCTAGAGTCTGGCGTGTACACTGATCTCTATTTCATCAAAGATAACTACAACGAACAGCGCTGGACATTTAAGACCAAAGAACTATTTCAATACGAGACAGATTATCAATCCAAGGAAACTCGATATATAAAACTTAAGTGTCTCGATGACCTCGAAAAACTACTGAAGGTTAGGCGAGGACCTGAAAATGGCCAACAATTACTTGTCAGGCTAATCAAACAGATGTTGGCCTTGGATGCAAGTCAGCGCATAACACCCTCGGAGGTTCTGAAGCATCCCTTTTTCAACACTGGCCTCTCAGGGAGAGCCCCCTGCACTGACATGAATAGCACAGGGGGAGGAAACCTTGTGCTCTCTCAGCAGCCTTCAAGCTGGGAAAGTCATGGATCGCAAAAATTCAACTGCAGTTTCCAAATCTCAGTTGGATTTCCTAAAAAAGGACACGTCAACACCTCAGCCAACCCACCTTCCTCTGAAGATGATGTTGAAATATCATCTTCCTCATCTTCCTCTGAAGATGATGTTGAAATATCATCTTCCTCTGAAGATGATCTTGAAATACCTGAAGGGACCATTTTGGGAGATCACCACGTGGTAGAGGCTTTCCTTGGGAAAGGAGGCTTTGGTGTTGTGACCAAATGTCGCAATACAAAAAACAACCAAACTGTGGCTATAAAAGTCAACAAGAGCAACCCTAAAAGTCTGCAACAGGCAAAACTGGAAATTTTCATCCTGGAGCAGCTGCGACGCTTGGATCCAGACAGGTGCAACATTGTAGAATGGAACGGCTATTTCCTCGATGGAGAGTGTATTTGCTTAAATTTTGAACTCCTCGACCAAAGCCTGTGGGAATACATAAGGGACCGGAATTACCGGGGTCTCCCAATAAGAGAACTCAGTCCAATTTTGCATCAGCTCGCAAATGCTCTGTTCCACCTGGGTTCTGTGGGAATAGTGCATGCTGACCTCAAATCTGGAAACATAATGGTTGTGAATCGCCATGAGTCTCCCGTCAAAGTCAAACTTATAGACTTTGGCCTCGCACGTCCCGCTTCTGCACTGATTCCTGGTCACTGTGTGGGGACGGTTGGTTATTGTGCACCCGAGGTTATGCTTGGCATTCCATGTGATGAAGCAATTGACATGTGGGCTCTGGGGCTGGTAGCTGTGGAGCTTGCTACAGGGGTGCCTCTCTATCCTGGGGAAGACGATTATGATGTTTTGAGATTCATAACTGAAACCCAGGGTCAGCTACCAGATCATCTTCTAGAGTCTGGCGAGTACACTGATCTCTATTTCATCAAAGATAACTACAACAAACAGCGCTGGACATTTAAGACCAAAGAACTATTTCAATACGAGACAGATTATCAATCCAAGGAAACTCGATATATAAAACTTAAGTGTCTCGATGACCTCGAAAAACTACTGAAGGTTAGGCGAGGACCTGAAAATGGCCAACAATTACTTGTCAGGCTAATCAAACAGATGTTGGCCTTGGATGCAAGTCAGCGCATAACACCCTCGGAGGTTCTGAAGCATCCCTTTTTCAACACTGGCCTCTCAGGGAGAGCCCCCTGCACTGACATGAATAGCACAGGGGGAGGAAACCTTGTGCTCTCTCAGCAGCCTTCAAGCTGGGAAAGTCATGGATCGCAAAAATTCAACTGCAGTTTCCAAATCTCAGTTGGATTTCCTCAAAAAGGACACGTCAACACCTCAGCCAACCCACCTTCCTCTGAAAATGATGTTGAAATATCATCTTCCTCATCTTCCTCTGAAGATGATGTTGAAATATCATCTTCCTCTGAAGATGATTCTGAAATATCATCTTCCTCATCTTCCTCTGAAGCATCCCTTTTTCAATACTGGCGTCTCAGGGAGAGCCCCTGCACCGACATGAATAGCACAGGGGTATAAAAACCTTGTGCTTTCTCAGCAATCATCTGATTGTCTGGGTGTCCAAAACTCTAGGGAAGCTAGCAATTCTTGTGAACAAAAGCCCAAAGTAATAACAGCAACAAAAACAACCAATGAATATGGTCTTAAACTTGGGCACAATTGGGCTTAAAATCCATTCACTAATCACTCAATATTCAAAGCGGAGCAGCAGTCAACTTACCATCACATCAGTCCTTCAATCAGACCTACAACAAATGTCTTCCTTCTTTCACCCCAACCGGTCGCAGCAGATGGCCGCCCCTCCCTGAGCCTGGTTCTGCCGGAGGTTTCTTCCTGTTAAAAGGGAGTTTTTCCTCCCCACTGTCGCCAAAGTGCTTGCTCATAGGGGGTCATATGATTGTTGGGTTCTCTGTATGTATTATTGTATGGTCTACCATACAATAATACATACAGCCTTGAAGTGACTGATGGTGTGATTTGCTGCTATATGAATTCAATAAAATTGAATTGAATTGAATTCAAGATGAATTTGGAACCAATTGGAAATAAACTGGATATTAATTAATTTGAGCATCAAATAATTGTTGTTTGTACTTCTTTATAAATATAGTGCTACTCTTTTACTGTTTAAATTGCTACTGTTAAAACTGACTCGTTTATTCATTCACTCGAGCATAAAAACACACACACACATACATATACTGTACAGTACCAGTCAGTGCTTACATACTAGGTCTTTCCCCTACATTTTCATGCTCACTGGTACAAATGCCTGTTACTAGAGCTAAATGCTCTCAATGTACCCTCACAGTTATTGAACTGTACAAATGCATACAAAATAACGCTCACGTAAACATAACTGTGAACTAGTTTGCCCTTATTGCTGCAGTTTGTTTCAAATCACTTTGAATAAAGCTCAGCTTCTCTCAAGCTCTCTTTCACTTTCACTCACACACACACACACACACACACACACACACACACACACACACACACACACACACACACACAGTAACGTTTCAGCATCTTGTCTTGTAAACTTTTAACCTGTCAGTCAAACCTGTTTTGAAGACGAATAGGTGTGCCACTTTCTTCTGCCCAACGATACGTATTAAAAACTTAACGTCTGAATTGCTCCTCCTATTTCTAAGTTCTAACAATCTCCCTTCTTAAGATCTTGATTAAGACCAGAGTAAACTAAATGGATGAATGAAAACTAGGAACAATGTTCGGAGAGTAAAGTATCTCTTATTTTATGATGATCTCATCTATTTAAACGATGTGGTGTCTGTTTTGTAAATCATCAGCTTTTTACAGCTGAGAGGAAACAGTCAGCTGGAGGTTTCAGAAAGAGTCATCCCTACAGCTGCAACCCCCAATACCAGTATACCTGGGACTTCTGATCCTCTCCAGATACACAGGGAAGTACCTGATGCAGCTCATTTTGGTACTGCAATCACAAAAGCATTTAGAAAATGTATTGGAGGATAATAAAGTGTTTTCATATTCTTGACCAAGCAGAAAAACATATTTTAGCATATAAATTAGCAGTCTCTTCTAAACAAGTCCTTCAACATGCTGATGTTAAAAATATAATAAAAGGCATCTATCAAATTGTTAAAGTACTAATTACAGTCTATTTTAATTGTTTCTATTACTTTAATTCATGCAGTGTTTTTGTTTACGTTTATCAAAGACAAAATATGTAAAACAATTAATAATGAACGATGTTTAAACACTTTACGAAAGAGAAAAAATATCCAGCTGTAACTATAGCATGCATCAGCTCAGTAGTTGAGATCACAGCTCACTGCGAGGAAAGTCTTTATGCTGGTACACAAATGAGCCTCAAAACTGCAACTAAACTGTCACTGCGAGGCAGAGCTGTGGTGGTAATAAGGACAATGTCAAGCACAATGAAACCTCTGCACAAGCATTTTCCTGACAGGAACAGATCCATTATTACTATTGTTATAAGATTATTTCATGTATCACAGATTATCATCACATATTATTGTTACTTCCTACATCCACCTATGAAAGTACTAAAGAAGAAGCTGAATGCTCCAAGATAAGCTCTTTGTCTATAGAGAGGATGTAGCCCTGAATTTATGAGACAGGTAAAGATACCAAAATACAAAAACAGATACAAAAAACTGCACGAAAATGTAAATGTAACATATATATAAAATATATTTTTAAAAAAACCCAAAGTAAATAAACAAAGATTTATAAAAATATGTACAAAAAACAAAATATGTAGCCAAAATACCAAAACCACAGAACAAAAGAGAAATACGCACTTTTCTAAACACTGTACACTGCCAGGTTTCCTGTTCAAGGTTAACCCTGCATGTACAGACTCCAGCTGTGGTAATGTGGGCGGATGAAGATGGTCACTGATGGACCTCCACCCCTGCCTTCTGGTCATCTGTGTTACTGATTAAGACTTACCTCTGCTCTGCGCATGTGCGTGTGCATGTGTAACAGCAGGCGTGATGCCAACTCATGCAGCTTCTCCTTATAAGTCACTCAGCACCCTCTCCGTGTAGACAAAGAGCAGTAATGGGAGAAAAAAGACACAGACTGGACTCCCCCCCAGGCAGGCCCATTGCTAACCAGCCTCTGAGTGCTGAATGAGAAGGAAGACCCCCGCCATGCCAGGTGATTTCAAAGACAAGGGTGTGTTTTCTGTAGTTTGTCTGGGAAACAGTCTGATACGCTCCCTCTGTACATAGCTAATCCCCTCATATGGCACGGCTCAGACTGCACCTCAGGGCCTAAACACAGAGGCACTGTAGCATGAATGTAGCTCTATGCAATATTAAAAAGGATAAAGAAAATGAAATAAAAATAAAATCTAGCGCAGTGTTTTCATAGATTCACCAGGTCTTTCTCCCAGCGAGAGCGATGATTCAGCTTCTCATCTGGGTCCTGTGCCAGTATAGCATATATTAGCAGATGGATAAACAGGTTTGGAAAGTCCCCCCTCCTCCTCCTTTTATCCAGCCTGGTGAAAGGAGCTGCTCTTTAGATAAAGGAGTAAAGGACTACAGGCCTTGTTCCGTGCTGAGGGGGTAATTATTGTGGACATAGCCTTGTGCATGAAGGAATGGCTGAGAGAAAAGAATTATAGAAGCTATATAGGTCACTGAGGCTTTAAATAAATGCAACCGTTTATGCTAACGTCTATACCGTGTTCTCGTTTATTTTGTAAGACAGTGCTATACGGCCTTAATTTCCTTATTTCCAATTAATCTGAAGCTAACGTCCCGCTGTTAATAAGATTAATAGTGACAGTAAATGTCCAAGAGGACAATAAGCAACCAATACAGCAGATAGTAAAAGCGTACGGTATCGGCCAAAAAATGTCAACAAGTCAGGTAAAGATAGCTAGCTCCTGCTCGTATTCAGCCACACAATCTAAGCCTTGGGGGGAGATTTCAATATGACAAACTCCGAACTAACGATATTTTCTTTTAATTAGCAGCAACAACTCTACTGTGGGCAGTTCTTCTACTGACGAAGTGCCTATAAGATAGATAAACAACAACAAAAACAAGGATTAAATATACCTTGTTAGCGATCAGTCAAAGCGCCACAATTTGAATCCGACTCCAACCAGTTATCGCGACATCTTGACTCGGCGAGACTTTTTGGGGATTCGTCAACCTGGCGCTGTTGAGATATCGCCCTCTAGGTATGGAGGACCGAGACACTTGCGCATATCGAAATAAACAATTTCATTGATAAATAATTAATGGCGCAATTAAATATTCATTAGTACCTTCATTTACACATGATTTTTTTATTATTAAAGGAATTAATGTTGTGATAAATTAATGGACAGTAAAAACAGTAGTTACAAATAAATATTTCTAAATGTATGAATCCATTGATAAATTCAATTTATTTTAATTAAATTTAAAAAATAGTGAAATATGTATTTAAATTCAACAGGCTTTGGATGGTAGTGAAGAGATACCAGATGGCCCTGCATGTACAGCTGCAGTGCAGGGGGAAACTGCCAAGGCGGTGTTTGGTGTATACTCTGGACAGAGATCTGGATGTGGAATGTGGAAATACTGGAAAGTATACAAGGGGGCAAAAAGAGAGATAGTCATGAAGATAAAGAAAGTAAAGAGAACTGCTAGATGTACAGCAAAGACAAAGGAAACGGCTTGTAATGAGCTGCATGTGAGACCGGATTTAAGCAAGGTGAAAAGGACTTTGGCTAGGAAGAGAAATCAAGCTGGTAAGGTTGTGCAGCATGTTAGAGAGATTAAGGGTGCAAATGGATATGCGACTCTAGTGGAACGGATTTTAATTGTGGGTTAAAGGAGAATGATTAGGAATTAAAGTAGAGGACACAGATTCAAACATCACATGTCACCCTCTCCTCCACAAAGTTGTTACACACTGAAGGAAGACAAGGTTCATCCAGGTGCACATGAAGGTTTATTGCGCTGAAACACAGCAAAACAGTTCAGTGTTACTGACGGCTTCCATTGTAACTGGCCTGCGTTACTTTTGTGAGGGATTATTTTGCCAGTTACCCGTTTGGCTGAGCCGCCACTGCCACCTACTGGAAAAACTAAATATCGCCCTAATATCACATCAGGTGGGAGCAAATGAGCTTTTCGCTCTGTGTTATGATGCAAACTATTGTCACAACAAATAGCCAAAAAAAGATGATTGGGGGGGGGGGGGGGGGCAGGAACACATAAGGAACACATCTGAGACTTGTTCTTAATGCTCAAAATACTCAGGGTGCCACAAAGTGCATGTTTCTAGTCTCCTGTGTGGGTGTTTCCTCATCTCTCAGAAGAGTCCGAGCTGTCATCCACAAACGAACCTACACACAAAAATTTAAATTATAAAAATCTACCAATAAAACAGCAGTAATTTAATCACTTCTGTGACGGCTGGGAAATGCATTTTTACAGCATTTAATGTAGTCATTACAAGATTCAGAGAGAAATTGTCTTTGAAAAATATAAACAGAATCAATTTCAGTTTTGTATCTTTAAGTTTTTTCTATGAAAAATCTGAAAAGTGGCAAATGGACCCGTTCTTTTACACTTTTTATACTCAAGCACTCAAAGAGCTTTATATAAGTTTTGGGGGGGAAAGCCTTTAGAGGTTTCTGTCCAACATTCACACGTTGGTGCTCTGCTGAAAGTAACAATTCAGTATCTCACCCAAAAATGTTTTAGATAACTGGTGGAGTAGGGCTTGTACCACCAACCTTCTAACTGGTAGATGATCTGCTCGATCCTCTGAACTTCAGCTTCAGTGTGCGTTCTGGATCTTTACCAAACATTTTATGAGGTGTACAGATTATAGCTGCAGTTTCTATTTAAGATATTCGGTTTCTAAGACACGCATGTTATTTCATAGCATTATTACATTTATCTCTTATATTTACCACATTTCACACATGAAATTAAAACACAACACCATATTTTTTTTAACCTATGTAAGTTTCTCGAATTATATGAAAACCCCAGAGAACATCTCAGAATTGTTCCTGGAAGTCCAGGAATTCTGTAAATCCAGTGTACTTTGCCCTGGAAGTCCATTTGTTAAGACACAGGGGAGTCTGATTAGAATCTGCTGTTCCATTAAATAATCTCCAAATGTGCATAAGATGGCTTTAGTTTTTATTTTTTCGGCTGCAGCCCCGAGTGTGTACTGGTCTGAGATCAGCTAAAGAAGAACAAAAACAAATCAAATATGGGCTGAGTCTACCTGCATTTGATCCAATTTACACATTAATGCCTATAATACTTAATTGTTCTTAACCCTTTAAAACCTGAACTATAAAATCACTCTTTAATGTTTTGATAATGGAGTGTTTGCTGAACCTTTAGACAATATATAAAAAATATATATCAACTTTTAATCTGCATATGAGTTTTAATTTGTATCACATTTACTACATAAGCCATATTTTTGCAATGTAGTCATTAAAAATGTGTCATGCACTTTATATGATTTATGAGGTTAAAATAAAGTCACACTGATGATGTAGAAGTCTGAAAAACTCACAAAAACACACAATTGGCTTTAAAGGGTTCAATTATTTCACGGCCAAAAGGTTAAAAAAAAAAGCAGGAATAAAGTTGCATCTAAGAATCTGTATTTATTACTGATGCTCATTCAGGAAACACAAAGGCTTCAGACAATTAATAAACTTGAGCTCCTGCTACTATTTGCACACAAAGAATTGTTTGAAGTTTATCAGGAGACGGTGATTTTATACCTGTTGATATTTAGTCTGGAACATGTTCCCATGGCGATGTACATCAGTAAGTATTAAACCAGCTTTGCAGCGCAGGGTTAGCCCCAGAGTTAACCCTGAAATTCTGCTTCACAGGCCTCAGATGCTCAGATGTGATTTTCATCACCTTCCAGGATCAAGTGGGGAAATTTAGCTCGTTATGCAAATGTGTAAATGACTGCAGTGTGGAGTCACTTTACTTTAGCGTGGTTATAATCTGAGTGCTGACAGTACAGCTCGTGTTTGGTGAGTTAACAACCTGCCATTTTTGAACCAGCCAACAAGCTTCAGTGAATTATTAAACTTAATGTGGAAAAAACTGCAATTCCTTTATTGGCCAATTAAAAGTATTTTAATTTTTTTACTGAATTATAAATATGTCTCTTCTAAACTAGTCTAAGAACTAAGAAGCAAAAATGAGCTGGTACCCGTGTGTCTCAGACTCAGTCTCGGGCCCTATTGTTACCTGATCACTTTACTAGTGCTTAAAATCCATGAACCAAAAGAAAATGGGCAATAGCGACAGATGTCTATCTTTTCTATACCGTCTTTCAGTACCAACTAAGCCTTTTCCCACTTCTGAACATTATGACCCTCAACTTCATCGATATAATGCAGACATTTTTAAGTATGTACAATTGTCTCACACTTTCACGGTTGTAGACACAGCAGGTTTCAATCACTTCAGTTTAATCAAATCTTCATCACATCCTATTCATATATTAAACTTTCCTCAAATGTCCATAAAGCTCACATCAGATTCACACACGATCTTAGCTGTTAAATGATCATTGGTGCTCGATGCTTGCTGGTGTTTGGTCAACAGATGATCTAAGCAAATAGTGTCAATAATGTCAATCTCTGTGGTATCATACATCTAGAACAACCTGCAGCACACAATGCTGCTTTTTCTTTGTATTTACAAGAAACACTTTCATTTTCTCCTCAAGCTGCAGCAATGGAGTCATCCAGCTGTCGACCCTGAGGCTGTGGAGAAAGAAACGATGCTTCAGCCCAACAAAGAAAACATCTCCACGGTTACCTTGGTGTTTATGGGTTTCTATGTGTGTTACCTTGACGAAGATTCGCTGGGGCAGGAAGCGTTTCAGGGCTTGAGTACCGAAGTTGGGGCAACGTGGCAGGCTGATGTTGAGCTGTGGTAGTGTTTGGTAACCAGCCATCAGTGGATAGTAGTTATACAGCATCTCCTGCTCTGAACTGGGGAGGATACGGAGACGCACCTACACACACACACACACACACACACACACACACACACACACACACACACACACACACACACACACACACACACACACAGTTTTATATTTACAGATAGATAGAAAACACACACATGCAAGTGCTGCATGAAAATCAGATTTTCAGTACTGATGAAGCACGATGACATCACCAAAACTGTCCATCAATATGACCCGCCCCCCACGATTCCTACAGGCGGCGCAGCTGTACCTGTTTGAGACCAGAAAACATGAAGGCATCGGATGGTTCCACGGCCATCTCCACCTCCTGCACCAGAGCCGTTCTGTTCTCTATGTGGTAACGCACAGGAAGAGACTCCCTGACTCGCCCGAATGACGGTAAATCTATAGCCAAAAACATCAAAACACAACAATGTGACACCACCAACAGCCAACAGAGGTTAACATCTTTCACAATAGCAAATGCAAATAATGAGAACATTTCTTGAATTCTACGTAGTGTATTGGAATTAGGGGTGGGCGATAGAAACGATATAAATTTGGCCAACGATAGAGATTTTGACTATATCACTCTATCGCGATAGCGCATGTTGATGATGTCATCAAGCTGCGCCTGTTTTGGTCAAAAGCATCGCAGCGGCTACAACCATTATCATCTGCATATTATGCCGACAGTCAAAGCAAAGAGATGAAGCACTTTTGAAATATGGGGAAAGCCAAAAACTGCACTTCCTCCACTTCCGTAACATTGATTCATTAATGTTGAATTCTCTCGCAGCTGCTCTGTTCCCATGTTGTTGCAGTATATTAATAACTAACCTCGTATTGTGGATGAATAATCTCAGTTGTTCTCCTGACTGACGTTTGGCCCGTGTACAGCATCCTGCTATGCGATTGCATTTGTCCCTGACCACCAGAATCCCTCACGTTAACTTTTATCAAGTGGAAAAAAGTTGGCGTTCATCCTCCAGCTTCACTGTGCTAATGTTATGCTAACATAGCTGTGTCGCTAGCAATCACGTAGCACAGCATTATATACCAGGTAGTCCAACTTCAGTAACCCTGCAAACGTCACTGCTGTTTAGTTTTCTGTCTTCATTTATGTTGGAAGTGATAACAAAGCTGTACGTTTGAATTAGTTTCAGAAATCTCTCAGTCAGAACATGGTATGAAATGTTTAGGTGGAAGCTAGCGAGCTAACTTCCTGTTAACTTCTAACTCTGTTAAATTTAACAAATTCTGTTTTCATGGATGTTAAACTTAATTGTTACACCTGGTAAAGCAGCAACGCTGACGATTTTATTAAAGATGAAAGAATTTAGACCGTTTTTAACTCTCGGTGTTCTTTGACTTTGGGACCTGAATCTGACGGAGTTTTGGACCCAGATTACTCCGTGAAGCTCCTCACTACGGCAGCCGTAATGCTCTGACAATCCATCAAGCAGTGCGGCTTACCAAAGTTGTACTAAAACATTTTTTAACAGATTTCTGCAGCCAAAATCGGTTCGAGGTCAGTAAGCACAACCAGAATTCATACATAAGGAACACTCTCGATTTTTGAGAAAATTAAAGGATTTTAAGCCTTATAGTGCGGAAAATACGTTATACAGAAGAAAAGAATATATCATGATATATATCGTTACCGCACATGCTTCAAATTATATCGTGATATGAATTTTAGGCCATATCGCCCAGCCCGAATTGGAATATTATCTGTAAAATCAGGAACACTGTGCATGCGATGCTTGCATACTGACCAGCGTGGATGTACAGAGGCACCATCTCCAGGACCACATGAGGCAGACTAACTATAGTCTGGATGAGAGGACCGTCTGGACTGGAGGAGTTTCTGTCAAACAGAGTTTTAGAAGTCTGTTCAAGCCCTCTGAAAACCCAGCAGCAGCATGTCACAGCCTCCATTAACGTGTACGTACCTCCTCCATGATATTAGGTACTGTCCTGTAGCCACCGTGTTATTGACGTTGGTCTGTGGCGGGCATCGGAGACAGAAACACTCACTGGCACACTCCCCTGTTTGTAGAACAACTGAACACGAGCACACACTTTTTACTTTTCAGCGATAAATTTAAACAGGAAATTTTAGGTAACTATTTAAAGTAATCGGGTACCTTCCTGTAACTGTGACCGAAGCTGCGGTGTGTTACTGGTCACAGTAAGAAGCTGCAGAGAAGAGGAAGTCAGGAGGAGAGGCCACGGAGACGACGACACAATGTCGGTCATTAGGAGAAAGGGAATGTCCACTGACACTCGGTCCAATGGCTCAAACTGCAGCAGCACACAGAAGCAGAGACAATAATAATACTTTTTATTAGACTTACTATAAAAAGACTCATTATCGTACTTTAACAGGTGAAATTTATTTAATCGAATGCAAACCAAAGCTCCTGCTTTTCTCTTCACTTTAACCTTTTTCTTACTTATTTGTACTTGCAGTGTTTGTCTGTTTCAGTTTTTCTCCACATAATTTGATTCTAATTCTAAAAGCAGCTGTCATACAAACAGCTTGTTGAGGTAGGTGTATGCTAACTTAGGCTACGTCCACACGTACCCGGGTATTTTTGAAAACGCAGATTTTTCTATGCGTTTGCATCTTTCGTCCACACGTAAACGGCGTTTTCGGTCACTGAACACAGAGATTTTTAAAAACTCCGGCCAGGGTGGATATTTTTGAAAACTCCATTTTTGCATTTATGTGTGGACGAGAAAAACGGAGAAAACGCAGCGTCAAAGGTGTGCGCCTTCTTTGACGTCACACTGTGCGCCACGTTATTGTTTCGGTGAAATGAATTTCTACAATACTGTTAATTGTTCTCTCTGCAGTGTTTAAATGCTTACATATACACACACAGTTACTGTCCCTCCACACATACGACTCGGTTCTGCTTCTATGCCCCAGCTTTGTTTACTTTTTCCCACCGAGGCTTCTAGACTTCTGATTGGCCAACATTTCTGCACGGTTAGGAATATAGCGCCACCTGCTGCTTTGGCATGTTCCTAGCAGCGTTTTCCTTCATTTCTGCCTTTACGTGTGGACGGGATTATTTTTTAAAACGAAAACGGAAAATCTCCGTTTTCAAAAATACCCGTGTACGTGTGGACGTAGCCTTACTCTAATGTAAATGTAATCAGACAAATCTGGATGTTTCTCATTTCCCGCTTTTGTATTTTATGATATTAAGCTTGTGCCCTCTAGCCTTGCCCCCTTAAAGATCCCCTCACACCTCCCTGACTATTAGTAAAGTCCAAGCTAAAATAAAAACTAAATACAAACCTTGGTGGACACAAACTTGACCGAAACCTCAAATGGAACAAGTGTCTCTATGGTTACCGTCTCATCCTGGAGAAGAAGAAAAAAGAGAGGTGTAAAGCAGGAAAACAAATGTTAGCATCTGTTTATCGCTGAGCCGTCTGTTAGCTGTGTGGGTCAGACGAGCTTTCTACCTTGTGACACTTGCACATAATCTGTCGTCCTTCTACGGTGGTGTCGATGGCGTAGGCCACGTGGAACAAGAAGACCCTGGGTCCGGTTGATACACACTTGACATACACGCATTTCTCCAGCTAGAGGCAAACACACAGCTCACAAACTCACATTTCTTCTCTTGCTGTGAAGAACCTGACAGTGTTGGCGTTTTGCGTGGTATGCTGAATTGACTCACCTTTTCACCCGGGTTCAGCTCTCCCAGAGGCACATCGGGGAGCAAAGAAGGCGCGCTGTCATCGCAAAACTTCGATCCGTCAAGTGTCACGTGAGTGGTCTGGCCTAGATTGGCATCCTGACCTGAACAAGCAAACCAGGACAAACGCTAAATTAGCATTCGTATGCTGCTGTATGTTATTGAAACAGTTACATTACCGATGTACCTGGTTTGAGGCCAGCAGTTAATTTAACATCTTTAGCCATGGCCTCCTCCTGTGATTGGACAGTCAGCTTGATGCAGTACATTTCATTGGTGAGCGCAGGCGGCTGGTGGCTCAGCTGAACAGAGATCTTTGGGACTCTGGAGATGATCCTAAACACAAGAAGCATTTCTGTTGATTCGATCCCAGCACGGACACTGCTCAAACTGACGGGTCGGTAACGGCGTTTTCTGACTCACATGGTGCTGTGCTGCACGGTCAGGCTGTCCCAGTCCAGCTCCTGACGTGCTTCGATGTTACGGCCCCAACGCCGTGAACACCTGCTGGCCTGCAAGGCTTCCTGTGCAGACGCAGCGTCTCCACCTGCTCCTCTCCAGCTCACAAACACACAGCGACCACCGTCGCCACCCAGCATCACCTCGATACCCGTCATCTATAACAACACACATATTAATCAATGTTTCTATCCATGTCTCTCTCTCGCAATCACAAACAAAAACTTCTCCTTACCTCGATCTTCTTACCAACATCTTCGGTTTTTGCCACAAAACTGAAGTTGTAGCAGGTGGTTTTTCCTGGTAATAGACTCATGGCCTCCTGGCCCGACCACTCTGCCACACACCACTGGTTATACTCCTAATAAACAAAAACACCTTCATACGTCACATACAATACCCATCAGTGTTTTATGGCTCAGGGACAGGAAGCTAAGCTACTGCAGTATAACCATGAAGAACAGTGAACATAAGGTTTGTTATTTCAGTCACAGCTGTCTGAACTAAAACGAGGTGAACATGAACGAGTCTGGGTTGATTACTGCAGACGTTTTTGAACTAACCATGGTGACCATGCAACATAGATACTGATAATTACAGAAGTAAATAAACACAAGACCAAGGCTACGTCCACACGTACCCGGGTATTTTTGAAAACACAGATTTTTCTATGCGTTTGCACCTTTCGTCCACACGTAAACGGCGTTTTCGGTCACTGAAAACGGAGATTTCTAAAAACTCAGTTTTTGCATTTACGTGTGGATGAGAAAAACGGAGAAAACGCAGCGTCAAAGGTGTGCGCCTTTTTTGACGTCACACTGTGCGCCACGTTATTGTTTCGGTGAAATGAATTTCTACAATACTGTTACTGTTAATTGTTCTCTCTGCAGTGTTTAAATGCTTACATATACACACACAGTTACTGTCCCTCCACACATACGACTCGGTTCTGCTTCTATGCCCCAGCTTTGTTTACTTTTTCCCACCGAGGCTTCTAGACTTCTGATTGGCCAACATTTCTACACGGTTAGGAATATAGCGCCACCTGCTGCTTTGGCATGTTCCTAGCAGCGTTTTCCTTCATTTCTGCCTTTAAGTGTGGACGGGGTTATTTTTTAAAACGAAAACGGAAAATCTCAGTTTTCAAAAATACCCGTGTACGTGTGGACGTAGCCTGAATGTGCTCAGTTTGTGTGGACTGAGTGCACACCAGCTCACCTGAAGCTGCTTTTGTGGGACGCTGTACAGACAAAGCGCTCCAAGCTGACATCACACCTGGAGGTAGAGATACAAACAGCACGTACCTGGTTACTGAGGCTGACAGCTAGCTTGCTGAAAGACACGGGATGAGGGCAGTCAGCTCGGAGGAAGACCTGCAGTTGGACAGGCTGGTCCACGTGGAAACTGGGAGACTGGAATTTGGCTTTACACTGGACTGGAGTAAGAAACAAAGGACAGCTAATATAACCCATTTATAAAGAGATACAGAAGAATGCTGCATCAACTTATTACTTAAGAAGGATCTCAGTTTATACTAAACCCAGTATCGTTCGTCAGCATGCACCTTTTCTTCCTGCCATGTAAACGATAAAAGAGGAACTAAAACCCTGTTTTGAGCGAATCGTGTGTTTACTAACTGAATGGGATGTAGTCTTGCACTTCTATAGTTAGTTCGTTCGATCCAGCCAAAGCCATGCGGTCATTCCACAAAGACCTGGCAGCAGTGACAGAAGACGGATCACACTCCGGCTCAGCATCTGGGACCTCGTTCTGGAAATTAAAATATGTGGATGCATCAATTTTGACTTGACCTCTGCTTAGCTACTCTGAGCTTTACAACACAGCTACAAACTGCAGCTTTTAAGCATTTCATTCCTACGAAACACACTACAATTATATTAACGTTTGAAATCCACAACATGATTATTAGATTGGTGGAAACCTTCAGCTCACCGTGAGGACTTTGATGAGATTCCTCTCAATCCTTGACTTTTGCTCCTCCTTGAGGGTGGAAGCTAAAAGACAAGATCAGCGTGAGTCTTCTGATCTGATATTATTCAGTTTTCCACTCAAACGTCATGTTTGATATTTTAAACATCCTTGGACAGTTGCAACAAATTTCTCAGATTTACCAAACGCAATGTTCAGAGCTGCTAAACAAAAGAAGGAAAAGTGTCAGCAGCAGTTTCTAACACCACCCCACAGATTAAATGATTGTGTTTTATTTGGCATCTTTTGTTCTTTAACTATTCCTGATGTTTTGTCGTAGAGTTTTCAGTTCCGTCTTTTTCTCACCTCGGCCCAGCAGCTCCATACAGTAGATAACGTAGTCCTTAATACTAGCCATCAGATAAGCACAGCGTAGAGCTGTGGTCAATATGGCTGTCAGGAGACCCCACCATCGCTCTGTGCGATAGTCACACATCACATAGTCCAACAGCCTGATAAGAAAACACACACAAATGAAACACACAATTCTTCACACAGCCTGCTTTCTAAGATTGAGAGGTAAAAAGTTCTGTTCCCCTCGTGTGATGAATTTGTGAGATTCTGGGTGTGACGTGTCCCGCTCTCAGCTTCTATATCAAAATAAAAGTGGGATGTAACTTGGAAAAGCTGTGTCTCACTTACTTCAGCGCCTTGGTGTAGTCTTTTGCATGGTAGTATTCCTCTCCCATCTGCACCACTACAAAAGATACACACAGTGAGACGAGGTGAAACAACACAAAGCGCAAATAAAAAAACCTGTAACACAACAGCTGCGAACTGCAACATGGTCATTAGGGCTGCCACGATTAGTCGACTAGTCACGATTACGTCGACTATCAAAATCGTCGACGACTGATTTAATAGTCGACGCGTCGTTTGAAGCTTTGTAAGCTCACAAAAGACGCAGGAATAAGTAGTAGGATTTAAGAGTGTAATAACGGACTGAAACAGAAGATGGCAGCACTGCATGTACAAGGATGCCAGCTGCCGTTAAACCCCGAAGAAGAAGAAGTAGCTCTGTCCCAGAATTCACAGCGCAGCCCAGCTCAGTTTCCAACAATGGCGGCAGCTAGTTAGCTTTAATATTACTCTTATTATTCTTTCTGGGTCACAAAATAAACGTTTAACATATTTTCAGGCGAGAATGTAGCTGTGTAAACCTCAAATATCTGCTCAGTTTATCAAGACACCACATATTTTCAAAAGCGCTCCGACGTTTTCGAAGACGTCTGTTACCCACTAGCTCGATAGCTAGCCGGGGGCTAGGCTCACTAGAGCCGTGAGAACACCGGACTCCCGGCAAATCGTTTTCAAACCCACCGCCGTCTTTTGCTACTCAGGTTAAACATGATATATAAGTCACTTAGAT